>NW_007275324.1:0-473 GCF_000164805.1 Carlito syrichta | reverse complement strand
AGATCTTTTCCAGATATCCAATCCCTAAGAACTTATGCAGCCACAAAACCATCTCTACATGAAACACTTAAGAAAGTACTAAACACAGAAGAAAAGGAAAAAAGAACAACGTTCTTCACAAGAGTACAGGGAAAAGAATAAAATATACACGAACCAACCCCAAAAGCAAAAGAAAGACAAAAAAAAGAAAAAAGAAAAAACCAAGTGGAAGAACAATAACTCAATAAGAACTCCATGATAGGGATGAACTCTCACATTTCAATAATTAGTCTGAATGTGAATGGACTAAACGCACCACTGAAAAGACATAGAATGACAAAATGGATAAAATATCACCAGGCAACAATATACTGCCTTCAAGAGACCCATCTCACTAGAAAGGACATACACAGACTCAAAGTAAGAGGATGGGAAACAAATTTTCAGGCGAATGGAACACAAAAGAAAGGAGGAGTCGCGATCCTAATTTCAGG
>NW_007275323.1:0-380 GCF_000164805.1 Carlito syrichta | reverse complement strand
CCAAGTTGGTGGCGATTTGCTACAGCAGGTGCATGACATGGTACCAGTCCCTCCTCATCCATGCTTCAGACCCTATAGGGCCCTGAGTTGAGACATCCTTCTATGCTGCCTGGCTCTTGTGTTGGAGTTTGGGGTCTGTAGGGATAAAGCAACCCCCACAGGCTTGCTTAGTCTGAGGCACCCTCATCCCCTGGGCCTCTGGCAGTGGCAGTGACCAGGTCAGGCCCTGACCATCCTCACCAAGACCTGCCCAGGCAGTCCTCGGGGAGGCTGCTGGCCTCACTGACACTCAGAACTCGCTGCTCTTCTATGAGCTCCTTATTGAGTGACTGCTGTATGCAGGGTCCTCTGCCTGCCAGACTCCATCCCAGGAAACTCAG
>NW_007275322.1:0-474 GCF_000164805.1 Carlito syrichta | reverse complement strand
CTATCCAAAATATATAAGCAACTCAAGCAACCCAGATAGCAAGAAAACAAATAGCCAGTTTAACAATCAGGCAAAAATACTTGAATAAACATTACTCAAGAGAAGAGACATACAAACGGCCAACAGATCTATTAAAATGTCTTTAATATCACTCATCCTCAAGGAAATACAAATTAAAACCACAATGAGTTATACTATCATACCTGTTAGGATGACTGTTATCAAAAAGATGGAAGATAGCAAGTGCTGCTGAGGGTGTGGAGAAAGGGAACCCTTGCACACTGTGGGTGGGAACGTTAATTAGTACAGCCATTGTGGATTACTGTAGAAGTTTCTTCAAAAAACCATAAATAGACCTACTGTGTGACCTGGCACCTCACTGCTGGGTGTATTTTTGTAGGAAATGTGATCAACATGTTGAAGATTTCTGCAATCCTATATCCCCTGTAGCACTAATCACAGGAGTCAAGCTGG
>NW_007275321.1:0-379 GCF_000164805.1 Carlito syrichta | reverse complement strand
ACTCCCCCCCACTCCTCACCATCTTATTACCAAAGGCTTATTAACACCAACTTCTTTTACCTAGCATATCATGTACAGCTATCAAAAAAATTACAAGCATACTAAAAGGCAAAAAGAAACCCTCCAAAACCTGAAGAGACAGAGCAAACATTAGAACCAGATTTAGCTATGGCAGAGGTGTTGCAATACCCAGACTGAGAATTTAAAACAATTATGTCAAAGCAAGATATACAAAAACATTGAGATAGTTCTGAAAGATGTAACACACTTGTATGAGAAATCTAAGAAGGAGAGCAAAGAGGGTAAAAAACAAATGTTTTTAAAATAATGACTGAATGATTTTCTCAAATTAACGTCAGGCACAAAACCACAGATCCAG
>NW_007275320.1:0-580 GCF_000164805.1 Carlito syrichta | reverse complement strand
CTAGTTGAATTAACTAATAAGCTAAGTAGATAGGTAGACGACTTAAATAGCTGACATAAATAGTTAGCTAACTAGTGAGCTAGCTGACTTAGCTACCTGACTTAGCTAGCTAGATAGATAGGTAGCTGACTTAGCTAACTGACTTAACTAGTTGTCTAACGAGATAGCTGACTTAACGCCTTGGTTAACCAGTTAGATGACTATTTTATGTAGATGGTAAACGAGTTAAATAGCAGACGTAACTAGTTGTTCAACGACTTAGCTAGGTGGCTTAACTTGGATGATGTGTCGACTGACAAGTTAGCAGGTTTACCACGTTGGGTGACTACTTGGCCGACATGTTAACTGGCTTAACAAGTCAGCCGACTAGTCGGCCGTCTATTTAGCTGAGTTAACTAGTTGACTGCGTAGTTGGCCCACTAGATAACTCGTTTAAGTAGTTGCCTGGGTATTTTGATGACCTAACTAGCCGGCCGACTTCTTGGCTGACTACTTAGCTGGCTTATCTAGTCAGCGTACTAGTTAGTTGACATAAGTGGTCAGCTGACAAGTTGACCATCTTGTTGGGCGATTGGTTAGC
>NW_007275319.1:0-704 GCF_000164805.1 Carlito syrichta | reverse complement strand
ACAGCTCCATTTTGCCTCTGTGATCATGCGACTGAAAACCAAGGACTCTGAACTGAGAGAGCACATGATAGAACAAGATTAGACTCCTGTGTTATCACTTGAGGAAAACATATAAAAAATTTTGTTCATTTATTTTTAATACATTTTTGTTTTACGGTTATAAATTGATGTAGTACAGGTTAAAATATTTACATATATATTGTATAGTGGTAAAGTCTGGGCTTTTAGTGTAAACATTGCCCAAGAAATGTACATTGTACTCATTAGGCAATTTCTCAAGTCACCTCCCTCTACTTTATCTTTCCAGATCTCCATTGTTATCATTCTATTCTTTATGTTCATGTATATACAATATTTAATTCCTACTATAAGTAAGAAAATTCATCATAGATTTTCCATTTTTTAGTAATTGCACTCAACGGTGTTCACTTCCATTTAAGTTGCTGAAAAGGCAAAATTTTATTCTTTTTTTTTTTTTTTTGAGTTGGATTCTCACTCTGACACCCAGACGGGAGTGCAGTGGCCACTGTAGCCTCGACCTGCTGGGCTCAGGAGATCCCTCTGCCTTAGCCTTCCAAGTAGTTGGAACTACAGGCACATGCTACCATGCCTGGCTAGTTTTTGATTTATTGTAGAGATGAGGTCTCACCAAGTTGCCCAGGTGGGTCTCAAACCTGCAGCCTCAGGCAATCCACTCACCTCTG
>NW_007275318.1:0-695 GCF_000164805.1 Carlito syrichta | reverse complement strand
TCTCATTCATTTGCACCCTTTCCTTCTTGTGTTAAGTAATGGAGGATTAAAGAAAACAGTGTCCAGTGGCTTAACATAAATTGTGTCCTCTTACTCCTCCTTCCAGTGGGTGTCAGCTGTGGGGGGAAGTGGCTGCACATTTAATTCTCTGCAGGGGCATTGACCTGTCTGCTAGCTCAAATGATCCATTTTCCTGGGTCTGACTGTGAAATCCTGGCTCCAACTTTGGGCTGCTGGAGAGTTGTGTGGGGTCATGTGGGGTCCTGGGGAAGATAGCCCCCTCTTATGTTGCTCCCCACAGGATAACTCACTGCCCTGGTGACCCCAAGAAACCTCATTCCCCAAAGGAGGTGCAGGAATCAATCCCCACCAACCATGCAGGAGCAGAGAGACAGAGAGAGCCTGATGGGTTTTGTTTTAACTTTTCTTGTAGTTTTGAAGGAAAGCCTACTTCTCTGAGAGAGGCCCTGCCACCTTTCGATCTCACACTATGGAAAAAGATCAGTCACATTTTGTCCTGGCTGCGAGAATGAGAGATTTACAAGGTGTCCCTTCAGAAAGAATTCCCAGTAGAGTCCACGCTGAAACGTCTTCTTCTCCAGTACAACCAAAATGATTAGAAAAGCGCAAAGTACATTTTGCAGTGATTAGGCAAAAATAAAATCTAGTCACAGAAAACTTTTATCTGTGCCCTT
>NW_007275317.1:0-637 GCF_000164805.1 Carlito syrichta | reverse complement strand
TTACATTTGTGTATTCCATGCGGGAAAAGATAGAGAAAGAGAAACCATGGTGAAATGTGCATTGTTTCTGGTGTCTTGATGGTTTAGCCACTTTGTGGCTCTTGATCTTACTGAGAGGATATTTTTTCACTAAACCTCCATCTTCCCATCTGAAAAATGCAGGTGATGCCTGTTGAGGTTGTCAGGAAGTGAAATGGAATTATAGTACCATGTTTGTCAAGTGATGGGCAGTCAACAAATGTTAATGCCCTCTATCAAAGGGCTGGGCATTGGGAAGGCATGAGGTACCCACTAAGCATAATAGGTCCCATTTGACTGTTCCTTCCTTGTCAACATTGGCCCCTCAGGAGCAGTAACCACAAAGCTGACTTTCCCTTTGAACAGGAGTCAAAGATGAGAGTGTGTCCTTTCTTTGTCGTGCTTGGAACTCAGGTACAAATTCATGGGTGATCTCTGCCACCTGGAGAGTTTTAGTTTGAAATCTTAGATGAGTCTGTGGCACCAAAGGGACAAGTCACCTGTAAGATCTAATCTAGTCTGTTCTCTCCACAAAGAGAAAGCTGAAACAATGCAGCCAAAGTGCAAAGTCCAAGAACCCTCTGCGTTTCAGAGCTTGGGCTTTTCTCACCTATAAACC
>NW_007275316.1:0-479 GCF_000164805.1 Carlito syrichta | reverse complement strand
TAAATAGTTAATATATTAATTCAAAAAATTTTATACCTAGATATGAGATATTTTAAGGTTAATTTAGTCAAATGCACTTTTTAGTAATATAATATAAATGGTATGCTATTTTTGAGTTTATTGTAGTAGGATTTTAGATATGCCATTGAAAGATCATCCTTTAATGCTGTCTCATTTGTTAAATGTTTCATGGTATAAACAAACTTAATTTTCATTGTTCTCATGAGTTTTTAAAATAGTATGATTTGACTGGGCTCAGTGGCTCAGCCTGTAATCCCAGTACTTTGAGAGGCTCAGGAGAGTGCATTGCCTGAGCCCGTGGTTTCGAGACCCACCTAGGCAACGTGGCAACACTTCATCTCTACAATAAAAAAAAATTAGTTGGGCATGGTAGTATGCATCGGTAGGAAGGCTGAGGTGGAAGAATCGCTGGAGCCCAGCAGGTCAAGGCAGCAGTGACTTGGAGCATGCCATTGCAT
>NW_007275315.1:0-779 GCF_000164805.1 Carlito syrichta | reverse complement strand
TTAGAGAACTGCCAAATCATAACACATTTTCCATAAAGTCTAAAACCAGTTTAAAAATCAACTGGGCTCAAAGACTGGCAGTTCACGGATGCACCTCCTCTGCCACCCACACCCGAGTGCTCTGAAGATCCGATTGCCTCCTGGGGTCCCAAACCTGTTAGTCCCAGCTTGCTGACTGTCCGAGCTTTCCTGCAGGCGAGTCCCAGTCACCTCTTCCTCCAAGCTTCGCATGGTCTCGCCAGCCGCACAGGACACCTGCTTCGGTTCCTGGAGCCCTGGTGCTACGGGTCGCAAGGCAGCCAGCTCTTCTGATCCAGGGCACCGACGTGGGGTGGGGGTGGGCGGCTTTGGAAGGAGGCTCAGTTTCAGCTGTGCTGGGTCCCTGGGTCTGGCTGTGAATGGCTCCTTGGCTCCTCTCTGGCACAAGGACAACCGGGCTGTGGCTGGGTGCAGTTGGCTCCAGGTAGAGGCAGCCTTCTGAGAAGTGGCTGGGTTGCCTGAACTGCCCCTGTGAGGAGGGGCGGGGTTGGAGTGTCTTGGGTTGGGATCTTTTCCAGCTGAGTGACTCAGGCCACATATCTGGACCTTCAGGGTTTGATGACCCGGCAGGTGGAGCCTTGCAGCCTCTGCTCTGGAGCCAGGAGCCCTACAGGACCCGGGTCATCACTTTTCTTTGACCTAAACCCTTGGGCTGCTGGAGGGGTCACCCTGGATGCCAGGGAGGCTTAGTTGGAGAGTTCCCTGGTGTTTTAGAGAGAAATTATGACCTCTTTTAAGGG
>NW_007275314.1:0-579 GCF_000164805.1 Carlito syrichta | reverse complement strand
TTGATAATTAATTAAGCCTAGGCAGTCACTCAGACTCCATCTTAAAGATTTGGCTCTTTCAGGTTCACATTTGCTCACATTGGGGACACAGGCACTGTCCCCAACCAGAAGTCTTATCTGGCAACTGCATATTGTAAGGTGGTGGATCCCGAGAAACTCTTACACAGAAACACAATACACATGTGCTAGGACAGCTACAGTAGGAGAGATATAATTAAACTTCAGCACATTCATGCTCTGCGATCCTGGATGGCAGGGAAAAACAGGCAAGATGTGGATTGGGGGGAGAAATCAAATTGCAGGGAAACACATCATATCTTCCTGGGCTGCCTGCAAGAGGGTGTGATTCCAGCCTGGAAGTTCAGGGTGGACTGGAGGAGAAGGTCTTTGTGACTGATGGAGGGCAAGGGGTCATAGCCCATCAGACTGGGAAGGGAAACATGACTTTCAGGTAAAGGGAACAGCAAGGTACAGAAAAGGAGGAAGTGCTGGTCATGCATGTGCAGGACAAGCAACTGGGAAATAAAGGTCTTTCCTGGGATAGACTGGAGATAGCTCAGAAAAGTGGACAGGACTCAA
>NW_007275313.1:0-370 GCF_000164805.1 Carlito syrichta | reverse complement strand
TCCCCAAATAGAAATGCCGCCAGGTATTCATAATAAGCGTACCCATTGCTCAGGTACAAAAAGAAAAAAAAATGAGAAAAACAGCAATTATCTACAAATAACACACTACTCTGGCATGATAAAGTCCTCAATTTTATGCATAGAGAAATTCACTTATGTTAACTGAAAAATATTGTGTTACTTGTTCAGCATGTTTCTCAAATTATGAAATCATATCATAAATTCTTCATGAGTTCTTATATACCATCTTATGAGGGATGCAGATATGCCAAGGTCTAGTTTCTGTAGAAATGTCAAACACATCCCAGTTACAAAAATGGTTCTCTTAAATTGCCATTTCCCTCACTTTTCTTCTAATGCCTTCATGTTT
>NW_007275312.1:0-706 GCF_000164805.1 Carlito syrichta | reverse complement strand
TCTTGTGTGTCTTCTCACAAAAGTGAGCAAACAGCATAGGTGTGTTTATATTTTCAGTGCTTTCTTTTTAAAAAAAGTAGTATACTACCCACATTTTTTATTTTTTGCCATTTGCTTTTTTGATCCTGGCGTCTTGGGGAAGCAAGAACCCCTTAAGCTTTCCAGTGGGCTGGGGACGACCACAGTGTGACAGGCCCAGTGAGGACTTACTAACCTGGCCCAAATTGACCTTGGGACATCTCGGAGTCACTTCAGTTGAACTCACAGATTGCTCCCTCCTTCCTTTTCACATCTTTGTGGTGCTCAGTTGCAGGAAAGTACCAGAGTTTACTCAACCTTTCTTTTGTGGATAGACATGTGCATTGTTTTATCTTAGCTGAGGGAACAACACATAACCTGCAATGGAAACAATCCCCAGAACGCAAAGAGAAGCACGGGATATAATCCGTCAACTATTCTTGTTGAAACTCTAAATTTGAGTTTAATCATGAGGAAACAATCGGAGTGTGAAACTTCCAAGATAACTTCCCTATATTTTTAAAGAACACTAGGACTGCCGGGCTCAGTGTTTCAGACTGTCATCCCAGCACTTTGGGAGGTCAAGGTGAGTGCATTGCCTGAGTTTGCGGGTTCAAGACCAGCCTGGGTAACTTGGTGAGACCTCATCTGTACAATTAAAAAAAAAAATTCTGTAATCCCGCACCTT
>NW_007275311.1:0-732 GCF_000164805.1 Carlito syrichta | reverse complement strand
AATAAATCAAAAAATAAGCCGGGCATTGTTGCACATGCCTTATAATTCTGGCTACTCGGAAGGCTGAGGCAGAAGGATCGCCGGAACCCAGCAGGTCGAGGCTGCAGTGGCCAGGAGCAGCCACCGCACTCCAGTCTGGGTGACAAAGTGAGACTCCAACTCAAAACTTAAATAAATAAATACATAAATAACAAAATAAAAAACTATAAAAATAATTTTTTAAAAAGACTTCAGGATAAATTTTCTAAGACAGTTTCTGTCAGAAAATATTGTTATTCTAACCCTGGACTAATAGATTGGCTGAAGGTAAAGTTTTCGACTAAGAAACATTTTTGTCTTACAATAGTTAAGGTGTGGTTTAATTTACTTTTCACACTTGTCTGTCTCTTGTTTTTGTTTTTCTCTCAAAACTTCTGTCCCTTTGTAAGAGTTCTTGGGAAATTTCCTTATCTTCTTACCTGCTGTATGTTACTTTTATCTTGGCCAACTATTTATTTTTACTTTTGTTACTCCCAGCTTCCTCTTATTATATTAAGGATGTCATATATTTATAGATATGCATATACAATGTATATATACACAAATCTATACATATGCATGTATCTGTTTACTCTCAGGATATAGATAAGAGTTGTTACTTTTTTAGAAGTTTCAGTGCATTCTCGGAAGTATGTTGTTTCCTCCAGTTTCCACTTTGCTGTTTCATTTGGTTTCTATCTTTTGTCCCATGTA
>NW_007275310.1:0-450 GCF_000164805.1 Carlito syrichta | reverse complement strand
TTCCAAGAAATGCGTTACAAGCTCACAGCCAAGACTGGATAGTATTTTTTTTTTTTGAGTCAGGGTCTGTCTCTGATGCCCAGGCTGGAGGGCAGTGACACAATCACAGCTCACTGCAGCCTCGACCTCCCAGACTCAGCTAATCCTTCCACCTCAGCCTCTTGAGTATCTGGGACTGCTAATGTGCTTCGCCATGCCCAACTGAGTCTTTAATTTTTTTGTAAAAACATGGTCTCGTGGTGCTGCCCAGGCTGATCTTGAACTCCTGGGCTCAAGCAATCCTCCTATCTTGGCCCCCCAAAAATACTGGGATTATAGGCATGAGCCCCTGTGCCCAGCCAGGAAATATGTTTGATCCATCAACATTTCTTGGTTAAAAAGAAAGAAACCACTTGAAACTACTTTATTATTATTATTCAGTTTTGCATATCACACCAAAGCCAGCATTAG
>NW_007275309.1:0-470 GCF_000164805.1 Carlito syrichta | reverse complement strand
GGAGCTCCCTAAAGCTTTCACTGTGTGCTTCATCAGTGGCAAGGGCAACAGGTTACCGTGGCACAAGGGAAAGCCTCTGCATGCAGGACCTCCAGGCAGTCAGGGACACTGTCATTAAATTAAATTAGAAATTCTGTGATGAGATATGGGACAAAGAACTCACTCTATGACCTTTCAAATTTTAATGGTTCACCTTCCAATTTGCTGACTTTCCTCATGCCATCTCTTGTTCCAACCAGCAGGAGTCATACAAGTGCATTCCTGAGTATTTAAAATGTCATCATATAGGCAACTTCATCTTATATTTTGTAGGAGAGAACAGTATCAAAGGATGCTGCAGAGCTAGTCTCTGGGGTCCCTAAGTGTTCAAGGTCTTTAAGTAGATGTTAAGATATTATGTTTTCATTTTGATAAAATTGTGTAAGTCTGTTAGGGACAAGGTACTTATGAAGGATGGCCACAGCATTCCG
>NW_007275308.1:0-525 GCF_000164805.1 Carlito syrichta | reverse complement strand
TCAGCTTTTTACTTATTAATAGGATAGAATATCTACTCCAAGCTCGTTGCATGTGGTGCAGGGAAACTGGAAATCATTCTCATCTTTTAAGCTCAATTCCCTCCATAGCTGAGAAAATATGAACCATTCTGGGAGGAGGAGGAATGGGCAATGGAGAAAGCATGGCCAGAAAAGAAAAGGGTGTATAGGTGTGCTCTGAATGTGAGGGTCTCAGAGACAGTGGGACATGATAAAGAGAGCCACCGGAGTGCACAGTCTGCCCTGGCTACAACAGGATGGGATTGCTTCCCTCTTAATAAATAAGTGGGGAGCTCCATGGAGCTGCAGCTCTGCTTAGCTTCACTGGTATCATCAACAGTTCACTCCAGACTGGAGCTCAGGGGTCCTAATAGTCACCTTGACTTCCTCCTAACACCCAATGGGGTAGTGTTGCCTATTGGTTGAAAGTGTGGTCTCTGTGTCCAGCTCCACAGTGCCACCCCACATTTACCATGGCATCTCTGTAAAGTACTAAACCTCTCCATG
>NW_007275307.1:0-625 GCF_000164805.1 Carlito syrichta | reverse complement strand
TAGTAGGCAAATCTCTATTAAAGCAAATAAATTTAATTACTCTAAAAAATAACACCAATATCTTGTCTGCTTCACGATTTTTATTCAAAAACTAAAATCATCTTTCCATCCACTGCCTAGATATTCTATAATAATAGTTGGGGTGGAGTTTTTGAGATTTCCAGATCTAATTTTTATGGCATACATGAAAATGAACAAGGGCAGTATTATTCATAGAAACTATTCACCAAATAACTAAAACAGTATGAAAACATAATAATTAGATAAATTAATTCTTTGCAATTGAGGCTAGCAGTGTGAAATTGCTGCAGTGGCAATATTTAAAAAAATTTCAACTATGTTTTCCTTTCCTCAAAAAACATTATTTTGCAACATAGTTTCACTGACATGTTATTGAAACTTTGGGGAAATCTTTAAAGAAGGTAAAGACAAATTTTTCAAAGCTGGGTATTAGGAGAATAGACCTGTCAAAGTGATTAATCCTTTTATTTATTTATTTAAATTAATTACTTTATTTATTATAAAGATGTGGGGTACAACTCAGGGCTAGGTATACAAACATTGATCATGCAGGTACCCTTTTTAATGAGGCATGTCCCTCCCTCCCCCACCTGCTAGTCCCACC
>NW_007275306.1:0-638 GCF_000164805.1 Carlito syrichta | reverse complement strand
AACACCAACTAGCTAAGGATCACAGAGAAGGGAGCATAGAATAGGTCTGAGCAGTGGTGACACTCTGGAGCCCCTGCACCAAACTCTGATCTGCACAAATTTAGGCTTTGTTTATGGGACAATGGAGTCACTTTTCTGCTTAGGTCATGATTAGTCATTTGATTGCTTGAAACTGAATGAGTCCAAATGGATACAATCACACTTTTCACTGGAGCAGCTGGAGGTTCGCTTGACAAGTACAGTTGCTGACAAACTGCTAGAGCCCGGTACACAGAGGTTATTTGCAGAGTCGAAGTGCAGGGACATGTCCTTTCACACTGCCTTAGTGCCAGTCTCTGTGCTTTGTCCTGGGTCATGGGGATGCAGCTAGCCTCAGGGTTAGTTGGCAACACCACAGGAAAGCTTTCACTTCTGCAGTTGGAAAAGTGGTTGGTCAAAGGCTCAAGACTGTGGTCTTCATGCCATATGTGGGCAGAGCCTCCCCAAGAAGGGTCCGATGCAGAGAAAGAGGAGGGGAACATAGGAGGAGAGGAGTGTCTGTTAGGAGCCCAGGACCCACTTGTGCTTGCAGGATGTACAGGGAGGCAGGTTGTCTCACCTTGGGTCTTCCTGGCCATATTGATGAAGTCCTATCACCG
>NW_007275305.1:0-735 GCF_000164805.1 Carlito syrichta | reverse complement strand
CCACAGTGCCAGAGGAGCTTCCTTTTGTAGGTTCCAGAGAAAGTCTCACTTTGCAAAAGCAGAGAAACTGGCTGGGCATGTTTTCCTTTCTCTAAAATCAGTAAAAATAAAGGCAGATGTTTTCCTATGATTACGAATGTATGTGTTCCTTTACAAGTGTAATTTTGAAAGTTGTGTCCTGTTTGTTTTTGCCAGGAATCTGGAGGAGGATAGAGAAGGTGGCATCTGTAAATTGCCAGAAATGTGGAGGCAAAAGAAGAGCACTTTATCATAGGTTCTGGATATCCTTGGGCTGAAATAATTAATCAAATAATTTGTTAAGGATAAAAATACAGTCTACCCTTGGATTAAAAATAGAAAAACTTTGTTGGTATAGGAAGGGAAAAGGTGTAGTTTGTCAGCAACAAGTTTGGAAAAGAATTAGGGAGTCCAGTTTGCTTACTGTACAGGATATTCTGTGTTTAAGAAGCCAAAACTCAGCACGGACCTTGGCTTTGATCTTGTCCTCCACTCAAGTCTCAGGGCATCCTGCAAGAGCTCAGGTCTCATGTGGTCCATCCCACAGAGCAGGGAACGTTCGGTGGTTGACCACCCCCTGGCCTATGATGGACTCTGGTTGAACATACTGGTTTTAGTTGAACTAATTTGTTATTGCCATTTTTATCTTTTGAATATTATATTTCCATTTGTTGGGTATTTTAAGACTGTTTTATTGGCTATTTTAGTTTCACTTTG
>NW_007275304.1:0-353 GCF_000164805.1 Carlito syrichta | reverse complement strand
TGATAGAAGGGTCAGAGCCACAGTGGGGTTCATATGGGACCACCAGCCCCACCTGCCCTCACAGAACCCTCTGTGGTGTGCCCAACATGCTCCAGCTATTCCAACTGGCTTTCTAACATACATGAGTTCAGAATTGGTAGCTTTTTCCAAGATCCAGCATGCAGAGGTCAAGCTCTCCTGTGGACCCCAGTCTGTTTAGCTGGGAATGTGCCACCTTAAGAGAAAACAAACAGAGATATCACACTCCTTTTTCATGCATGTTCCTGATTGATCATCAGCCAGTCTGGAAAGAAGCCACCACTGTGTTTATGGGAGTACTAAGAAAAAATGGCATTATTCTTACCAGTAGAAGA
>NW_007275303.1:0-383 GCF_000164805.1 Carlito syrichta | reverse complement strand
TTTGTGATAACTTTGCAATGCTGATTTTTCACACCTGAAATGAGATGCCATTTAGAGACTTAGATGTTGATCTTTCAGCCAGGAAAACAAAGCTGGCGAGTAAAACTTAGCTGCCCCCTTGGGAAGGAGATATATTTCATTTGGAAAACGTTGATTTCGATTTGCCCTGCTCAGACTAGACAGTTAGATATCTAGAGATGATTAATGATAAGAAGTTGTCACAAACACTGACAACTATTGAGGTGTGTGCTTCTTGTAAACAACTCCATGAGCTGGGTGGGAGCATGCATTGTTTTTACTGTTGCCACCTTAGTTTCTGATGTGTCATTTTTTCTTCCTGGACATACACACACCACCCCCTGCAGCTGTAGCATCCTTGCATG
>NW_007275302.1:0-553 GCF_000164805.1 Carlito syrichta | reverse complement strand
TTCAGGGTTAAATATCGTATAATGTTGACTCTCTTCTTTGAAAAAGTTAGGCCACCAAGTATATCAGAAGGTGAAGTATAATAATTATTAAATTGTTCTGATTACCTGCTGAGAGATTAAGGAATGGACAAACTATGGAGATAATAGTAAATTTTGTAAAATGCTGAGCATTTATGATCTTAAGTGATCAATAGCTAATTTGTCACTTGGTATAGTTGGTCAGTTTACATAGCATCTTGACTTGCTATAGTAGGAAATTTAATATAATATTTTTAGAGATGAAAAATATCTCACATGTTACTATTTGTATTTAGAGATAATTTTTAGATTATTCAGAGAAAGCTTTGGATGTCAAAAGATTATGATCAGTGGGGACTCATGCCATACACAGTATTTATACAGGACTTGTGAGATATATATGGCTATATAAAGTCACCTCAGAAAAACTCTTTGGAGAAAAGTATTTTTCAAACTTATTTAATTAGTTTCAAAGGAAATTTAGCAGATGTTTGTTTTTTAAGTAGAGGGACTAATTTTCACTTTTAAAAAATTT
>NW_007275301.1:0-601 GCF_000164805.1 Carlito syrichta | reverse complement strand
GCTATCTAGGTAGCAAACGGTTTGAGTCAGCTGCTTGAGTAGGTTAGCTAGATAGTTAGCTAACGTAGTTAAGTCAGCTGGATGAGTCAGCTAGCTAAGCTAGTTAGCCAAAGAGATAAGTCAACTGGTTAATTCAGCTAGCTAGCTCGTTAGCTAACAAATTAAGTCAGATGGTTAAGTCAGCTAGCTAGCACATTAGATAACGAGTAAGCTAACTAGTTAGCTAGCTGGTTAAGTCAGCTAGCTAGCTAGGGAGCTAACTATTTAAGTCAGTTTTTTAGACAGGTAGTTAGCTGGCTAGCTTACTATTTAAATCAGCTGGCTAGCTAGGTAGTTAGTTAGTTAGTTAACTATTAAATCAGCTGGCTAGTTAGGTAGCTAGCTAGTTAAGTCAGCTAATTAAGTCAGCTGGTTAGCCAGCTGGCTAGCTAGGTAGTGAGCTAGTAAAATCAGTTGGCTAGGCAGCTGGCTAGCTGGTTATATCAGCTAGTTAAGAGAGCTGGGTAGCTAACAGGCAAGGTAGGTAGCTAGCTAGTTAAGTCAGCTAGATAGCTACCTTCCTAGCTGGTGATGTCAGCGAGTTAAATCAGCTGGATAGCCA
>NW_007275300.1:0-457 GCF_000164805.1 Carlito syrichta | reverse complement strand
TTCTGCAAAGCCAAAGAACCATCAAGAGAGCAGGGAGACAGCCTACGGACTGGGAAAAAGTAATTTGCCAACACTACGTCTGAGAAAGGCTTAACATCCTGGATTTTCAAGGAACTAAAACGTGCCGAAAAGAAAAAAACAAACAACCCCATTATAAAACGGGCAAAAATATGAACAGACACTTCACAAAAGAACACATCGGAGCAGCCAACAGACACATGAAGAAATGTTCAACCTCACTAATCATCAGGAGATACACATCAAAACAACACTGAGATACCATCTAACTCCAGTCAGAATGGCAATTATCAACAACTCAAAAAATAACAGCTGGTGGAGAGGGTGTGGCAAAAAGGGAACACTTTTACACTGATGGTGGGAGTGTAAACTAGTGCAACCTCTGTGGAAAGCAGTGTGGCGATTTCTAAAAGCTCTAAATATCAACCTCCCATATGAG
>NW_007275299.1:0-798 GCF_000164805.1 Carlito syrichta | reverse complement strand
CATTCAGAGGATCACTGGGAAGGAGGGGATTTGTGTCAGCCCAAGACTCACCACTGATCTCTTTGGAGTCTTCCTCCTCCTTCTGGCCACACGCTTTGTCCCAGAGCTGGTTCAGGGTAGGGGATGGGGTGCCTGGAACTCAGCACTCATCAGGTCCCTCTGAAGTTTGTGCTCTCAGGATATTGCCTTTGGGCCATGGTCAAGCCCTGAATAGTTGATCCATCAGTCACAGAGATCGGATCTGTTGGTCCTGCACCACCTTCAATATGGTGGTGGGGTGCCTCTCTTGTCCTCTTCTGTGGAAACTTGCCTCTGGACTGTGTACAGAGCCCTTTCCAGTGCCCTGCCAGGTGCTAAAGTGATAAGGCAAAGCCCTGAACAGTCTGTCTCCTGCTTCAATGGTGTGAGAGCGCCTGGGGCAATAGTGTCTCTCCGCAGCTTTTCTAAAGGAAAACTTCTGTGTGTATTCTTTTTTTTTGGAGTTGCAGTCTCACTCTGTCACCCAGACTGGAGTGCAGTGGCCGCTCCCGGCCACCGCAGCCTCCACCTGCTGGGCTCCGGCGATCCTTCCGCCTCAGACTTCCAGGTAGCTGGAACTACAGACGCGCGCTACCACGCCCGGCTAATTTTTGATTTGTTGTAGAGATGAGGTCTCGTCAAGTTGCCCAGGTGGGTCTGGACTCTGCGGGCTCAGGCAATCCACTCACCTCGGCCTCCCAAAGTGCTGGGCTTACAGGCTGTGCCACCGAGCCCGGCCTATTTGTATTCTTAAAAAAAAAAAGTGGTGCTCCTCTTCTG
>NW_007275298.1:0-712 GCF_000164805.1 Carlito syrichta | reverse complement strand
AAGTCAGCTGGTTAGCCAGCTGGCTAGCTAGGTAGTGAGCTAGTAAAATCAGTTGGCTAGGCAGCTGGCTAGCTGGTTATATCAGCTAGTTAAGAGAGCTGGGTAGCTAACAGGCAAGGTAGGTAGCTAGCTAGTTAAGTCAGCTAGATAGCTACCTTCCTAGCTAGTGATGTCAGCGAGTTAAATCAGCTGGATAGCCAACTGGTTAGCTGGTGAAATCATCTATTTTAGTCATCTGTCTAACCAGCTGGGTAGGTAGGTAACTAGCTAGATAAGTCAGCTTACTAGCCAGCAGGCTAACTGTTCAATTCCCCTAGTTAAGTCAGCTGGCTAGCCAGCATGCTAGCTTAAGTCAGCTAGGTAAGTCAGCTGAGTAGCCAGCTGGCTAGCTAGGCAGCAGACCAGTTAAGTCATTTGGCTAGCCAGCCTGTTAGCTAACTGAGTCAGCTCGTTAAGTCAGCTTGCTAGCCAGTTAGCTAGCTAGGTAGAGAGCTAGTTAAGTCAACTAGTTGAGTCAGCTGGCTAGCCAGGCAGCTAGCTGGTTAAGTCAACTAATTAAGTCAGCTGGCTATCCAGCTGTCTAGCTATGTAGCAAGCGAGATATGTCAGCTGCCTATCCAGCTGGCTAGCTAGTTAAGTCAGCTACTCAATTCAGCTTGCTTCCCATCTGGCTAGCTAGGTAGATAGCTCATTAAGTCAGCTGGCTACCCCG
>NW_007275297.1:0-597 GCF_000164805.1 Carlito syrichta | reverse complement strand
AAAAAAAAAAAAATAGATTTCTTCTCAAAAAAGGCTGGCATGTTTCTAAGAACAGTAAATAATGTAATAAATGTTTAGGGTATCATTTTGATTGAAAAAGTCTGGGAACAAAACAGAACATAAAACATGATCTTTATTTGTGATTATATTTACATGTCTAACAAAAATAGAGGAATATTGCCAAGGGTCAAATCTGAATGGAAGGTTGATTTCTCTTATGTGAACTTTTGTATTTTCTTAAATTGTGTTCAAATTATTTGTACCAGAAGGAAATAAATCAGTAAACTATTTTAGTCTGTCTGTAGGTAATTCAGAACATCAGCAGGACCCTTGGGAGTGAAGTGGCCACACGCAGCACTCACTCTTTCAGCCATCAGGGTATTACTTTCCTTCTTAGCTGAGTCATGAATTGACCACTGGCCTCATGTGTGGGTCCCTCCAGCCCCTCTGCTCCTCTCCTGGCTGAATACAGTTCATCAAGATGCTAGGTCCCACGGGAACTCTACATCCAACAGAGAAACATCCCAGACCCTGGAATGGTGTAACACCCACCTCGTGAAATAATAAAGACTGCACAACAATCAAACACAAAAAACC
>NW_007275296.1:0-446 GCF_000164805.1 Carlito syrichta | reverse complement strand
TGGAGTCTTGATCCCCAATGAGGCAATGTTGGCAGGTCAGGTCTAACAAAAGATGTTTGTATTATGGGGGCATCACACTTATAAATGAATTAACACCACCATCACAGGATTGACTTGGCTTCATTATCACCAACGTGGGCTCCTTATTAAAGAATGATTGGACACCTCTTGTACATTCTCATTCTCTCTCTCTCTCTCTCTCCATATATACATTTCTGTATCTTTATCTCTGTCTGTCTCTCTCTTGGCCTTTTCTTTGACCTTCTGCCATGGATGATGCTGTCAGAAGACACTCAACAGATGTGGCCCCTTTACCTTGGACTTTCCAGCCTGCAGGACAATGTGTTAATACATTTATGTTCATTATAAATTACCTGTTACAGCAGCACAAAATGGACTAAAGTAGCCTACCTAATTCAAAGAATTCTGGGTTAAGTAAGATAATG
>NW_007275295.1:0-573 GCF_000164805.1 Carlito syrichta | reverse complement strand
TGCATGCTCAGGCAATCCACCTTGCCTCGGTCTCCCAAAGTTCTGGGATGACAGGCTGAGTCTCTGAGCCCAGCCTGTGTCATTAATTTTGAAAAGCAAAATGTTATACTTGAAGGACATGTTGACCAATAATTATGTACCATGGTCTTCTTCACTAGTCCCATCAAAATACTTAATGCTAGAATTTTTTTTCATCTCGGACACTGTAGTATTGCTCCACTTTTTAAAAATTTCTTTGGCCACAGAATCTGTGGTGAATCTGATTATAATACAAGTTTGAGCTGAGATCATTTCTATAAAATCATCTCCAATAAATAGTCCAACAACTTAACTTATACTTTGAGGATCATTTGGAAATACCTTGACACTTGGATTATCAATAAACACTTCTAATTTTCTCTTTGGATTATATTTTGTTTACTCAGTGTGTGATTTGTTCTCAACCAGTACTAGATTCACTGTCATAGATTATCCGTGTTATATTTCTTTTTTTAAAATTTGAATTGGAGTCTCACGGCCACCCAGCCTCGACCTGCTGAAGTCAGGTGACCCTTCCAACTCAGCCATCCAAGT
>NW_007275294.1:0-370 GCF_000164805.1 Carlito syrichta | reverse complement strand
CCATGAGGGATCTTTGAATATGGATGAATTGAAGAAAATCCTGTTTTGTGCTAGTCAACATGAACTGTGACCCAGGCAATTAAGGGAAGACATATATTTTAAATAACCCCAGATGATATGTCAAAAATATTGCTGCTAAACTTGATATCAGGAGAAACCACTTTTGATTTTTTCCAGTTGTTTTTGCTAGAAATAATCTGTATTTTTCAGATCAAAATTTTAACCCTCAAAATATTTTCAAAAATTCAGTTCCTGTACATTTTGATTAGTACCCACTAATGTTTATTAAGCTTTTAAGATATATGAAAAAATTATTTTCTTCTTTCTTATTTTTAAAGTGGTTAATCTTGCAGTAATAAGGTTATTTAGG
>NW_007275293.1:0-772 GCF_000164805.1 Carlito syrichta | reverse complement strand
TATTTGAAGGAGGCATTACTGTCATCACTATTTTCTTTATAGGTAAGGTATTTTTATCCAGAATGTAGCAGATGATGGTGAAGGGGACATTGGGATGATATGTTTTCCTTTAGGGGATGTATATGGCCTGACAATTAAGCTCGTAAACTCATCCTAGAAAAAGCAGTCCATACCTCATGGCTGAATATCATATGAGGTCATATGGTCACCTTTGAAGTGCTCCCCTTGGGAAGCTATGCACTGATGCCAGTGCCTAGTACACCCAGCAGAGCAATTTTGGAACTCTTTCTGGAATGGTCATCAGGGTTGTCATCGTATTCCCCTTGATGTCCTGAATGTCATCAAAATATCTTTCTTTCAATATTTCCTCTATCTTTGGGTAAATAAAAAAGTCACTGAGGACAAGGTCAGCTGAGTAGGGTGGGTGTTTCAATACAGTTATTTGTTTACTGGCTAAAAACTCCCTCATTGTGTTGCACAGGCTGGTGCACTGTCATGATGCAAGAGCTCCTTCAGGACCATATTTTTACACACCTTTCTCATGCCAAGAGCTTCCTGACTGTTTCTCTATCAATGTTTATTTGGTCTGTTATGCTTCTCACAGTCAGCCGGCGATTTTGACACACAGTTCAACCCACTTCTGTACTATTTTCACAAGTTCAGCTTGTTTCTGGCCATCTGCCCTCTCTTCATCAGTGATGCTTTCTGTCCCTTGAGAAAAGATTTTAATCCATGTGTACACTGCGATTTTTTCACGGAATTATCCCCATGA
>NW_007275292.1:0-563 GCF_000164805.1 Carlito syrichta | reverse complement strand
AGCCTTACAAGTAGCTGGAACTACAGGCATGCACTACCACACCCGGGCTAATTTTGTGATTTATTGTAGACATGATGTCTCACCAGGTTGCCCAGGTGGGTCTCGAACCCACGGGCTCATGCAATCCACTCACCTCAACCTCCCAAGGCACGGGATTACACACTGAGCCACCGAGCCTGGCAGATGTACTCTTTCTTGCTTTCTGTGTAGTAGCCCAGGTTCCCTTGTCTGGATCAATCACTCCAGCCGATACCATAACTCCCTTCTTGAACTCTTCATTCAAAGGCATAAGAAACCCCAAATGGCCACGTGGTAGTCTTAACCTCTGGTTTAATGGGAACAGTCCATTTAGAATTAATACCTCTATACCAGAAGAGAATAAAGTTAGGCAGAAAAGAAGCAAACATTTTGCTAGTGGGGTGCGAGGGGTAATGATGAGTGGTGTCACTCTCATTTCCACCTCTTGATTCTGGACTATTGGAGAAAGAATACCGTGCTGAACACTGATTCCAAGAAGATAAAGCCTTCTGGAGAACCTTGCTCCAGGCCTGTAAGGTATCATC
>NW_007275291.1:0-617 GCF_000164805.1 Carlito syrichta | reverse complement strand
TGAGACCCAGAATCAAAGACAGGAAATAATTCCTTGTTTTACACGTCGCGATTTCTGTCTGTCTGTCTGTAAAATGTCTGTCTGTCTTTCTTTTGTTTCCTCTCCTCTTTCCTTCTCTCTCTCATTCTTTTCTTTTTCATCTGGAGTCTCACTCCGTCACCCAGGCCGGAGCGCAGCGACACACCGCTCACGGCCGCCCACCACAGCCTCGACCCGCCGCGCTCGGGCAATCTTTCCACCTCAGCCTTCCCAGTGGCTGGAAATACAGGCACGTGCCACCGCACCCGGCCGCCTTTTTTTTAAAATCGTAGACACGAGGTCTGACCGAGTCGCTCAGGCCGTCTACAGACCCCCGGACTCGGGCAATCCTCTCACCTCGACCTCCCAGAGTTCTCGGGCGGGCGACACAGCGAGACTCCGCCCGAAAGACATGAAAAAAAAGCGTCAGGAACGCAAGCACGAGCCACCACACCGAGCTACGGCGACTCCTCTTCCCGTGCGTGTCCTCAGTCAGAAGAAGGAAGGCAAAGGCAGGGGCCCACGTCGACCACGGGTGACGCCGACAGTACCGCCAGCGTTCATCCGAGAAGAGATCCCCATCCACGTCCCGAGCCTCC
>NW_007275290.1:0-429 GCF_000164805.1 Carlito syrichta | reverse complement strand
AAAGGCAGAGACAGACAGTGACTGTGACAGAGTGACCGAAACAAAGAGAGATAGAGACTGATATGGCAGAGACAGCGAGTTAGTCAGAGAGAGTGTGGCAGAGAGACAGAGGCAGAGAGAGACAGTTACAAGAGAGACAGAGAGACAAAGAGAGAGAGAGAGAGGGACAGAGGCAGAGAGATAGAGACAGATAGGGAGAAGCACATAAAGAGAGATAGAGACAGAGTAGGAGACAATTAGAAACAGAGACAGATACTAGAGTAAGAGAGATGGAGAGAGACACACAGAGACAAAGAGAGAGAGAGAGAAACAGAGACAGAGAGACAGAGAGAAGATGGATGAATGCAATATATTGTCTTTTAGGGGTCAGGCAAGCAGCGGAAACACTTTTTTCTAGGTGAGATATCCCATCTGAAGACGCTTTCATTT
>NW_007275289.1:0-769 GCF_000164805.1 Carlito syrichta | reverse complement strand
TTCTGCAGTAGACACAAATATAAACATCAGAGTCACTGTCCTCAGACTTGTAGTTTAGAGTGTGTTTGGAAGTGCTGGTAAGACACAGCCACACAGGCTATGCTATGATGTAAGCCTCTCGTGCCCCTAAGAGAGGTGCAGCCATGTGTGGTGCCTTTGGCCCTGTAACTGGACTTGATTCTCGCTCTCGTACCCTGGTTTTAGGTTTCAAAGGACATACTTGCATTGTCAGCCATATCAAATTCTATTAGGAAATGATCGCTAGAATGTAGATCATCTTATAAAAGATAGAGGGAACTGTACCATAGGGCTTAAAATAAAAGGAAACAGCTGTTGCCTTGCTAGACCCTGGTGTGGCCATGTGCTCTTGGAGCTATGACTGTTGCCACACTTCCTGGCTTTGGCCACTTCCCCCACCTTGGGGAGGTGAATCGTCTCTCTCTAATTTACTTTTAAATAAACTATATTTTCTATTTGAAAAAAAGGAAACTCAGCTAGGTAGGAGGACCAGGCTGGAGGGGTTGTACGAGATGTATCTTGAGGAAGGGATAAAATGACTGCCAGGTGGGGAAGGAAGTCAGAGGTGGAAAAGCATGGATCACATTCACAGCATAGCGAGTGGCCTGGCGGGCCCAGTGTTCAGAGGAATCAGTGGAAAACAAGCTGGAAAGGTAAGGTTATCTGACAAGGGTGTGTGTATGCAGCGTATTTTGGAGTAACTTTGAGAAAGGCATCACTTTTGATTTTGAAGAAGCAGTTTCTCTCAGCT
>NW_007275288.1:0-404 GCF_000164805.1 Carlito syrichta | reverse complement strand
ACAAACAAAAGCCCTGGGACAGATGGTTTCCAAAACATACAAGTAGCTGATACCAATCTTATTGGAAGTATATCAGACAATTGAGTAAGATAGAACTCTCCCCAAATCATTTTATGAAGTTAACATCATACTGATACCCAAACTGGGCAAATACCCAACAAAGAAAGAGAGATATAGGCCAATATTCGTGGGGAATATATATGCAAAAATTCGGTACAAGATTTTAGTAATTCGAATAGGGCACCATATGTCAAAATTCATGAAATGGAGGAGAGTGAATGTGGTAGACAGGATGCAAGGATGGTGAATTTCATTCAGTCCCCCAAATGTAAGTACATAGAGCAATAAAGGCCACTGCAACCTCGACCTGCTGGGCTCCGGCGATCCTTCCACCTCAGCCTTCC
>NW_007275287.1:0-605 GCF_000164805.1 Carlito syrichta | reverse complement strand
CACGGGCTCAGACAATCCACTCACCTCAGCCTCCCAAGGTGCGGGATTACAGGCTGAGCCACCGACCCCACCTGTGTTTTTAAATTTTTAAAAATACTGCCTTTGATTTATATAGAAGAGTAAAAATTATGTCTTTTTAAATGTTGTCTTTTGTGTAGGTTAGAAGAGGGTAAGGAAAAGTTGCATAAAATAAATTTGCAAAAGTAATCTATTGAAGGATATACTTAGAGTGAATTTTGATATTTTCTTACCAGGTAAAAATAGTTACACAGCAATTAGAAGGAAGTAGAGATCTAACAACTAGTGGTAAAAGGAGTGTTCACACACACACGTACACTAATAGGTTTGTTTGTTTTTTGGCAGCAATTTCCTGTCTTGTTTTCTGCTCTCTAAACAAATAATTAGACCACACTATTGCTTTTTTGTAATATTTATCTTTTATTTGCAGTGAGTTCTACAAAATCCTGTGGTATAATCACCCACTTAACAGTGGTTTTCCAATACCAATTTAAACTCCAGATTCCCTTACCACCCTTTCCTTTTTCTCCCCAGAATTTATTCTAAAACTATTTCCGTGGAACATGAATTCTGTGGAGCCGGGCTCT
>NW_007275286.1:0-655 GCF_000164805.1 Carlito syrichta | reverse complement strand
TGACTGATGGAGGGCAAGGGGTCATAGCCCATCAGATTGGGAAGGGAAACATGACTTTCAGGTAAAGGGAACAGCAAGGTACAGAAAAGGAGGAAGTGCTGGTCATGCATGTGCAGGACAAGCAACTGGGAAATAAAGGTCTTTCCTGGGATAGACTGGAGATAGCTCAGAAAAGTGGACAGGACTCAAACCAATTATATGTAAACCTTTATGTCTTGCTCAGAATTTTGGACTTATTTGCTAGACAGTGAGGAACACTTGATAATTATTATCTTCATGAGAATAATTTGGTCTGTTTATGATGTAGCCAGATTCCTGAAGTAGACTGGAAGACACATGGAAATGAAACCAGACTGATGACAGAGAGATCTTTGAGGAAACTGATAACAACCTAGTGCACTGATGATGCTACATCAAGTAAAAGATTACAAACAGGTCTAATAACACCTTAAAACAGGTATAATAATTGGGCATATAATTTTGTTGTCCAACACAGGACATTTCAGAAAATAAAACATGGTAGCCAGAGAGCCATTTGGACAGAAGAAATAAATCGGCATTGCCCCAAGCAAACTGGGAGGCGTGGTTACCCTCCCAACAAGAAACAAAGAAGAAGACTAACATTGGGAAGATACCCATACAGTCACATGTGACT
>NW_007275285.1:0-679 GCF_000164805.1 Carlito syrichta | reverse complement strand
ATCACAGTAGGGAGAGAGGCAGCTCGAGTCTGAATCCCACAAGGACAAGAGGAGATGGACGATCAAGGAACACAGACAGAGGGTGAATGAAATGGACTGCTACTAGAAGTGGTCATAAAAGGGAAGGCGTTCTTGTAAAGATGGCCTTACGGGCTGGGCTTGGTGGCTCAGCCTGTCATCCCCGCACTTTGGAAAGCCGAGGTCGTGGATTGTCTGAGCCTGCGTGTTTGACACCGGTCTGAGCAACTCGGTGAGGCCTCGTCTCTACGCTAACATTTTTAAAGTAGCTGGGCATGATAGCACGCACTTGTAGTTCCAGGCTACTCATCATTCGAAGGTGGAAGGATCACCGGAGCCCAGAAGGTGGATGCTGGAGTGGCTGTGAGAGTGTGTGCCGCTGCATTTCAGCCTGGGTAAAGGAAGGAGACTGCAACTCCAAAAAAAAGTGGCCTTACGGGAGTATCGTAGAAGGCCAAACAAGGTCGGCTGAACGGTTGTCGCTGTGATGGTTGTCCTTCCTTCTGGAGAATGTGATTTATTCCTTATTTGTCTACCCTTTCAGAATGGAACACGTCTGTTCGGGAGCTCCTTAAGGGAAAGACATGGAAGAGAAACCTCAGCGACGTCACGTCTGACGTTTCATATACCTTTTTTATTTTTCTCTGTGACCCTTTTTTGG
>NW_007275284.1:0-658 GCF_000164805.1 Carlito syrichta | reverse complement strand
AAAACTCTCACCATATGCTTGAGCAACCATGGTTTTTGGTATTTATCCAAATGATGTGAAAAGCTATGTTCATGCATAACCCTGAACAAGGATGATTATAGACAAATAATTCATAATCACCAAAACCTGGAAGCAACCAAGATGTCCTTCAGTAGGTGAACTGATAAAAAACCATGGTCCAACAAAGTAATGAAATATCATTACTCAGCACTAAAAAGGTGTGCGTTATCAAGCCACAAAGACAGAGGAAGTATGGATATATATTATGAAGTAAAATAAACTAATGTGAAAAGGCAACAAACTGTATAATTCCAACAATATAGCCTCTGGAAAAAGGCAAAATTGTGAAAACAGTAAAATGCATAAATAAATTTAGTGTTCACCAGGGATTAGATGTCACACCAAAGTCATGATCTATTAAAAGAAGAAGAGGGAGAGGAGGAAAGAATAGGCAGAGCAATGAGGATTTGCAAGAGGTGAAACTTCTTTTTTTTTTTTTTTCGAGTTGGGGTCTCACTCTCTCACCCAGACTAGAGTGCAGTGGCCACTCCCAGCCACCGCAGCCTCAAACTGTTGGGCTCCGGCGATCCTTCCACCTCAGCCTTCCAAGTAGCCAGAATTACAGGCATGCACTATCATGCCTGGGTGATTTTTTGAT
>NW_007275283.1:0-690 GCF_000164805.1 Carlito syrichta | reverse complement strand
AGTCTCACTCTGTCGCTCAGACTGGAGTGCAGTGTCCGCTCCCAGACACTGCAGCCTCGACGTGCTGAGCTCCGGCAATCTTTCTGCCTCAGCCTTCCAAGTAGACGGAATTACAGGCATTCGCTACCACACCCGGCTGATTTTTTGATTTATTGTAAAGATGAGGTCTCACTGCCCAGGCGGGTCTCGAACCCGCAGGCTCAGTCAATCCTCTCACCTCAGCCTCCCAAAGGCACGGGATTACAGGCTGAGCCACAGAGCCCAGCTTCAATTACTCTTTACTTGTATGATCTGAGACTTCGTTTCATTTTATTTTTATCCAAACGTAGATAATAACACCTACTGTCAACTTATTGTTGTGCAAATTAGATGAGGTAGCATGATAAAGTGTTTTATTCATTAAGCCCCACAGCATATAAGACACTGCACAGGAAAATCACAGATAAAAATCGACATCCCTTCCAAAAAACCCTGATGATCTATTAAAGGACACGGTTTTCCAAATAACTGTTCTGTAAGACATAGTATAATGCATAGTATAACAGAGTCATAAACAAAACATTATAGTCAGGAGAGCAGCAAAAGCATAAATAATGGAGTAAAAAAGAAATTATTGAGAAGAAAGAAAGAACCCATGTTAAAAAGCAAATGACAGAAAGTGCGAATTAGCAAGACAGACTGAAATGAAAG
>NW_007275282.1:0-459 GCF_000164805.1 Carlito syrichta | reverse complement strand
AACATGGTGAGACCCAGCTTGCAGGATGAGCAACAGGAGAGGAGGGAATGGAACAGAGACTGGTGGAAATCTGTCTCCTCACATATTCTGCAGAATATGATTGAGGCATGCATGTGACAACTCGTCTCAGGCCAGAGAAAGAACTGCCCAAGAGGAATAGCAGAAAAAAGACACATAAATTACACCACCAGGAAGAGTACCTATTCCCACCAGCCAAACTCTGAAAGCTTAAGGCTCAGGGGACACTGAATACACAGAAGTGTCAGAAATACTCAGGCCTAGGTTAAATGCTGCTACCAGCCTGCTGAATAAAGACTGAAAGCAACACCCAGAAGGATCAAAAGGTTTATTGGTCACTTAACCAAACCCCAGAACAAAGTTCAAGAATATTTACAGAAATTCAAAAGTTCAGAGGTCCAACAAGATAAAACTCACAATTCACAAAGTTTAACAATGAAA
>NW_007275281.1:0-587 GCF_000164805.1 Carlito syrichta | reverse complement strand
GTAACAGGTTACGGTATGGTGTTGAGCATGAACTCGTGGAGGAGGCAGTAGCCCATCTATTCGCTGATGTTGGTGTCCACTTTCTCCACTGGGAGTGCCACCTCCTCCACTTCCTCTTGATGGTGATCAACATGTGGTCTAACTTGTTGGCTTGGTGATCTTCACCACATAATTAGAAATACCGGGACACTTGATTCCAATGACCTTACAGCTCCAGCCTTGGCAGCAGACTTGCAGGGGGAGCCTGTGCCCAAATCCGTGGCCAGCACCACCTTGTCCTTGAAGAGGTGCTGGCTGTGAAGCATGGCGCTATCCATGGGGATGTGCCCTGCATTCTCTAGCATCCTCCTTGTGGATGTCCAAGTGGACTAGAAATCAAAGTCTTGATCTTTGTGTGTCATGTCCTCAGGATTGGGCTTCTCGCCACTTTCTGTCCAGCCACAGGAAGCCACAGCCACGCCTAGCATCTCTGCAGTCTCTCTGCCCATCTCTAGCTCAGCCCACATTTGGGTAGGGAGGGGAAGGAGAACTTGGGCAGATTCCGGGAAGGGCACAGAAGGTTACTTCTTCAAGAAGTGGCTGGAGCC
>NW_007275280.1:0-541 GCF_000164805.1 Carlito syrichta | reverse complement strand
TTTGCACAAAAACTATTTGTTGAGTAAATGAATGAGTGAATGATGAGTCTTCACTCTTTAAGGGAAATTTAGTGATGGCTGCTTACCTAGAGAGGTTACAGTCATGAAAATGGATTAGATAATTGCCTGTCCACATGAAGTCATGAGGGAAGACTTGGGAACCAAGCTGCTGTCTAATATTTCTGTAAAGGCTTGTGACAAAGGCCAGTCTGCCCAAAAGGGTGTGTAATGCTGAGTCTTTTTTCTAAGACCATGACTGAGAAGTGAAGATGAGACAAGTTACTTTTGATTTTTTTATTAATCAATATTTTTTATTATGGTTTTGTGGGGTACAGTTAAGGGTTAGGTGTACAATTACGTTTCATTCAGGCACCCTGTTGATAAGAGGTGTTTTCCCATCCCCAGACAGATATTTGCTACTGTTAATCCCATCCCCTGCACCCCCATAGTTTCCCAGTACCATCAGTCATTTTCATATAGTATTACATTGGATGTTCAAGGTCCATTATATGAGTGAGAACATGTGATATTCGGATCTTTG
>NW_007275279.1:0-506 GCF_000164805.1 Carlito syrichta | reverse complement strand
CCCTCTGTCATCCTCTCCTTTTGCTCGTGAGAGGATGGCCAATTTCCATCATCAGCCTTTTCCTCTTTATATCCCTCATTTTTTCCTGGAAAGTATCAACTGTTTGCATGGTTACTCTTGAAACCTGCAAATTTGAAACCTTCGAGATTTGATCTGCTATTGAGCTTTACATTCCAGATTTCAACTTCACGCTTATTTTTGTAGTGCTAAAAGAATATATGACAAAATGGTTTGTATGGAAGAATTTGAATGTGAAGCAGAGAGCAAAGATAATGTATGCACATGGATAATGGCCAGTTTACATGCATCAGCTTATCTCAAAGTGAACTCTTTTTCTCCTCACCCCTTTGTGGACCTTTTAAACTGTCTCCTTATCTTTGACTCTAGCCTCTAACCTCTCATCATGTTCTTTTCCATTATTTTCTTAAAACGCATATCAAACTTGGCCCATCGTTTGTTTGAAAACCTCTCATGGACATTCTTTGGCTATAGCAACAGATATTTAT
>NW_007275278.1:0-382 GCF_000164805.1 Carlito syrichta | reverse complement strand
CAGACAACAAACACTGACTGCACACACCCAAACGCCAGTGTTAATGGTGTTTATTATCTCATTAGTTGTCATGAACCTATGATGGAGAAAACCTTCATTATCTACCTTTTAGAGATAAAGGTTCAGAGAAGCAACTATTTCTGGTTTTTATGTGGCAGAGCAGTATTTGAAATCAGCTATGTTCAATTCTAAGGCCTGAGGTGTTTTTTATTTGCTTGCTTGTTTTTGGAGTCAGGGTCTCACTCTGTCATCCAGGCTGGAACGCAGTAGTACGACCATGGCTCACCACAGCCTCAACTTCCTGGACTCAGGTGGTCCTCCCACCTCAGTTTCCTGAACAGCCAAGACTACCGGTGTGTGCCACCATGCCTGGCGATTTTTG
>NW_007275277.1:0-667 GCF_000164805.1 Carlito syrichta | reverse complement strand
TAAAAACAGTTACACATCTGAAGTCTCCTGTTTCAAAACAGTCCAGTCATTGAATGACCCTCCACTGGGGTAAGGAGCATCACTCTTGAATGGATGCTGTTAGGATTTCCTAGAACTCAGTCATTGCCTTCTTAATTGACTGAGATGGAATTCAGTACTCTTGGGGCTTTGAAGCCCACAATGCGGTACCCTGTAATATCTGTGGGACTGGGCGACTTACAGTTGATTTGGGAACATTTTCATCCCCCACAACAAACCCCATAATCATCCATGTTGTTCCCCATTTTCCTTGTCCCCCCAGCCCCTGCCTTCTGCCTCTATGGATTGGCTTGTTCTGGGGATTTCATGTACTTAGAGGCACATGGGGGGAGGCCCTCTGGGTCTGGCTTCTTTGACGTAGCATTGTGTTTTCTTGGTTTTTTGTTGAGTCGGAGTCTCCCTCTGTTGTCCAGGCTGGAGGGCAAGGGCATGCTCATGGCCACCACAGCCTCAACCTGCTGGGCTCTGGTGATTCTTCCACCTCAGCCTTCCAAGTAGTGGGAACCACAGACGTGTGCCACCATGCCTGGTTAATTTTTTTGATTTATTATAGAGACTGGGTCTCGCCAAGTTGCCCAGGCTGGTCTCGAACCTGCGGGCTCAGCCAATTCATTCACCTCAGCCTCCC
>NW_007275276.1:0-452 GCF_000164805.1 Carlito syrichta | reverse complement strand
TCGAGTCCAAATTTTCTTACACTTAGTCATCAGAGGCACATTATAATCCATGTATTGGGTTCTTTAAGCCAATATGTCCTCAAATTTCTTAGAATTGACCTGTGCCTAGTAGACAAAAATATTAAGTAAGGCTTAATCATTTCAAAATACTGTGTACATAATACAGCTTTTCAGACGGTTAGAGGATCCATTGATTTTTGAACTTTCCTTCAAGGCACTCTAGAAATGGAGATAAGTTACCAACAAAGTGATACACTTTGAAAAAAACAAATCCAAGATTCTTAGAAACCCACGTATGTTTTTTTAGAATGTTGACATTCTCTTAACAAACTTATACATTACGTTTCTTGAAAAGTTACTTGTTTTGATTTTGGGAGTAATTATCATATCTAACCGAGCATTTATATATAGCAGAAGGTAAAATATATGCCATTACTGTAGCATGCAAATAT
>NW_007275275.1:0-775 GCF_000164805.1 Carlito syrichta | reverse complement strand
GATTAATAAAAGCCATCATGACTGCTGCCTTGTTCTCCAGTGCCTCTGGGTCCATGGGAGTATACCGCTGAAGGCCTCTGTAACCCTTTCCAGGAAGGCAGCCAGGCTTTCATCTTTATCCTGCCTAACATCATATACCCTGGCCAAATTAGTGGGCTTGCGTGCCGCAGCCCTGAGACCTGCCATTAGTGTCTGGTGGTAGACCCAGAGCCTCTCCTTACCTTCAGCCGTGTTGAAGTCCCATGCTGGACGAGACAAAGGAACTGTCACGTTGATGATATCTGGATTTTGGGTCGGCTGCCTGTCTTCCCCCAGAACCAATTTCCGGGCTTCCATCTGAATACGTTCCCTTTCCTCCATTGTGAAGAGGACTTTTAAGAGCATTTAGCAATCATCCCAAGTAGGCTGGTGGGTAAAAAGAATACTCTCTAACAGGTCAGTTAAATCTTTTGGATTTTCAGAGAATTTAGCCATTTGCATTCTCCAATTATATAAATCAGAGGTGGAGAACGGCCAATAGTGAAGGGGCGGTGCTCCAGTTTCATCTGGAGGCCCAACAGCATGGAGGGGGAGCGTGGTGGATTCTGCGGGTCCCGCCTCCGGTGCTGGAGCTCCCCAG
Organism: Carlito syrichta; assembly: GCF_000164805.1. Classification (NCBI taxonomy): domain Eukaryota; kingdom Metazoa; phylum Chordata; class Mammalia; order Primates; family Tarsiidae; genus Carlito; species Carlito syrichta. The sequence goes on along the minus strand of NW_007275275.1, from coordinate 156 downwards.
CCAGTGCGTCCCCACGTTCCTGCTGCCGGTCCGCACCGGAGTTCCTCTGCTCGGGGCGCAGGAGCTGGTTCCCCAGCAGCCCCCTCCGCGGCACTCCCTTCGGGTGCCCGGGGTGCCGAGGGGACACTTGGATAAGGTGGGGGGAAAAACAAATCC
>NW_007275274.1:0-700 GCF_000164805.1 Carlito syrichta | reverse complement strand
CACTAACTCATTTTTCATTATGACATGTCAGTTTTCCTATATATAATCTCTAAAAGTTAAGATTTTAATCCTAAAATAGTAGGTCATATTCCTAAAAGAAAAGGGATGTTATAAAATATCATCAGCTATTATCTGACATGCTTCTGTCTAAAATTCCAGGCTTACTTTAACTGAACACATTTTTAAAATTTAAAATCAGAACACCTTCTAAAGAACAAAATGACTGTTCACTATTCACCTCATATATTTAATTATGCATAAAACCTTCTAAGTTAGCAAATCGTCAACGCACATCATCCTTTCCTGCACACAGTAGGAAACTCTTAATCAGGCTAAAAGTAAATTTGATATTGACTGAGTCCAAATTTTCTTATACTTAGTCACCAGAGGCACAATATAATCCATGTATTGGGTTCTTTAAGCCAATATGTCCTAAAATTTCTTAGAATTGACTTGTGCCTAGTAGACAAAAATATTAAATAAGGCTTAATCATTTTAAAATACTGTGTGCATAATACGGTTTTTAGGTGGTTAGAGGATTCATTGATTTTTGAACTTTCCTTCAAGGCACTCTAGAAATGGAGATAACTTACCAACAAAGTGATACACTTTGAAAAAAACAAATACAAGATTCCTAGAAACCCATGTATGTTTTTTTAGAATGTTGACATTCCCTTAACAAGCTTATACATTAGCCTTC
>NW_007275273.1:0-673 GCF_000164805.1 Carlito syrichta | reverse complement strand
CTGGCTGCTAGCACCCTAGCCCTCATTCAGTCAGCTTTCACACACCCACTCGCTCACCAGCACACACACAACATTTTCCATATACTCACTCACTCACACGGGGACTCGCATAGTCTGATTGGCTCAGCCACCATCTTCCCTGTCTCTCCAAGTTTCTCTTTTTTAACAAATTCTTTGGTAGTGGACGATCTCTGATGTCAGAACTTGATTATTTTCCTGGTGAACAGTTTTTAGGCCTGTAGAGTTACACCTGAAATAAATTTCACCACAGAAAAGCTAATTTATAATGGCATTGAATTCAACACTTAATGAAGTAATAGTTATAAAACTTCACTGACATTTGTTGGAAAAGTATACCACAGTCCATAAGCATTTTGCAGGACTCTACATATGTGTTTCAAATGCTGGAGAGGATACAAAGATGCATTCTCAAAGAATATAAAGTTCAGTCGAGGGATGAGATAAAGTGGAGGATGACTGAGCAGACACCATCTGTCTCCTGCTTCAGGAGGAGATCAGGGGACAACATTCTAAGAAGAGTGACCTGCATGAACAAAGATGTGTGTCAGGCAAGATGATAGTTTAAGAAGTGGTGAAAGATGAGTCTAGAAATATCAGAAGACTTGAGGGAGCAAGAACTGTGATACAAGTGAAACTTAAATTGTGATCAGAT
>NW_007275272.1:0-810 GCF_000164805.1 Carlito syrichta | reverse complement strand
GTACAAATGTTCATCCACGAGTTTCAAAAACATATGTGAGAGTCATCAGAAAATGACGAAATATGAATAACGTACATTCACATGGTTGCATGTAGGAAACCAAATTTTTCTCAAAACCAAATTCATGCTTACCATGATATGACCTCCTATACTGCGATAAAAGAAGTAAAACAAGCTACTTTTTTGGAAATACAGGAAAATAGGCTAAAATCAGCTTAAAATATGATACCTTGATAATTAAGTTAATATTTACCTTCAGCTAAATGCCAGAAATTTCGTTTCTTTAGTCAGATAGTAAGCAAAAAAGAACAATTTTATTATGATTTTGGTATGCTTCCTCCATTAAAAACTTAAGGCTATATGATTGCAAACTTAGAGAATACAATGAAGAAACTTATACCCCTTTACTAATGAATATAGAAAAGGCCAAAATCACCTCAATTGCTATTTCTAACAATAGGCACAAAAGCAGTGTTCTGTTTAACTTGGTTTTCGCTAAGACTTTGTCATGCCTGTGTACATCAGTGATATTGGTCTGTGGTATTCTTTGTTTTTACTTTGCGTGTGTCTGTCTTGTTTTGCTATCAGAGTAGTTCTGGGCTCATGTAGTCAGTTGGGAATTATTTCTGCCTCTTCGATTTTGGTGAAGAGTTTAAATGAAACTTATATTTGCTTTTCACCTGCTTGGACAAATTCAGCTGTGAAGCCATCAGGCCCTAGGCTCTTTTTTCCTCCCTCTCTCTTTTCTTCCTCTTTCTTTCTGCTTTGTTTTGTTTTGGTTTGTTTTTTGAGTTGGGCTCCCCATCTGTG
>NW_007275271.1:0-703 GCF_000164805.1 Carlito syrichta | reverse complement strand
TATCAGAAATGAAGACAAGTATTACATAATGATAAAAAGGTTACTAATGTAAGAAGACATACCAATCCTCAACATGCATGTGCCTAACAACAGAGTATCAAAATACATAAGATTAAGACTGATTGAACTTTAAGGAGAAATTCACGTATCCAATATCATAGTTGGAGATTGTAACCTGCTTCAATCAGAAATTGACAGATCGAGGCAATAAAAATCAAGAACATTGTAGAACCCAATAGAACAATCAGTCAGTTGGATTTAATTGACTTTACCAAACAAAAGCAGAATATACATTTTTCTCAGTTTTTTATGGAACAGTCTCTAAATAAAACACAATCTGGGACATAAAACACGACTTAATAATTTTAAAAGAGAAAGCATCACACAATATCTCCTTGTAGACAAAAATAAAATTACACTAGAAATGAATAACAAACAGATATCTTTAGAAAAATCATAATATATTGGAGCCTAAAGAACACATGTAAAAATTACACAGGAGTCAAAAAAGAAAACACAAGGGAAAATTTTAAATGTTATTATTATTTTAGTTGGAGTCTCACTCTGTCGCACAGACTGGAGTGCAGTGGACGCTTTCGGTCACTGCAGCCTCAACCTGCTGGGCTCCGGTGATCCTTCCACCTCAGCCTTCCAAGTAGCTGGAACTGCAGGCGTGCACTACCATGCCCGGCTAATATTTGAT
>NW_007275270.1:0-625 GCF_000164805.1 Carlito syrichta | reverse complement strand
AAGGGACTAACTCACGAGGGAAAAGGTGAGCCATGGGGAGAGAGAGGTTCAAAAGTTGGGGGCACTGTGGAACTTCCTGGTAGAAAGATTAGTCTCACAGACAGGAGAAAGAATTCTGAAAGAACCGGAGGCCTTTGTGGTATCCCGTATTGCTGTTCATTAAGATTTAAATGAGCATCCTCCCCTCGTGTCCCACCACCACTCCTTCCCTCTGGCAGTCAGACATGCTCGGGTGACTTGTTCTGGCCAGTGACCGACGTCGCTTTCCGGTGGAGACTAAGACCACTGTTAGTTTTGCCACGCTCGTTCCCTCCCTGCCCACCAAGGAACCTGCAATTCTTTAGTGGCTACCAGGGCAACCTGGGTTCCTAGGTGAGAATGACGACAACTCGAATAGAGCACTCCTATGAACATCAAAGTATATTATCTAAGAAAGAAGTGTAATGCAAATTTAAACAGCAAATATCTAACACTGAATCATACACGATTTTCAGCAATGAAGAGCCTAGCCCCTCAAGTAAAGAGAAAAATTAAATCAAGTTATTAAATACAATTTTTGTTTATCTCCGATTTTAAGATAATTTTTTTTGGTTGAACCACCATGTCCGTCATTGATTTTAAGATA
>NW_007275269.1:0-666 GCF_000164805.1 Carlito syrichta | reverse complement strand
ATGGAGAATGCATGGAGGACTCTGGCATGGCCCAGGGAGTTGGGAGACTTGCTGGTCAGAGCACTCACTTCTACCAGGACACACCTGCCTTCTCCTATGCACACTTGCTTTCACCTGTGCATACTTGCCTTCCCCTGTGCACATCTGTGCACACTTGACATTACCTGTGCACACCTGCCTTTATCTGTCTTCACCTGTGCACACCTGGCATCACCTGTCTTTGCTTGTTCTGGTGATCTCCCTTTCCCCCAGGACTCCCCAGCTTATGTCAAAGTCATTTTGCCCTGCCAGATCCTGCCTGGCTCCTTTTCTATTGTTTTAGGGATTACTATTATTTGACTGATTGCCTCCATCATTCGTTCAACAAATATTTTACCAAGCCTCATACGGAAGAAAGTGGAGGGCTGGACTCGGTGGCTCAGCCTGTAATCCTGCGCCTTGGGAGGCTGAGGTGAGTGGACTGCCTAAGCCTGTGGATTCGAGACCCGCCTGGGCAACTTGGTCAGACCTCATCTCTACAATAAATAAAAAAAAAACTAGCCGGGCGTGGTAGCGCGTGCCTGTAGTTCCGGCTACTTGGAAGGCTGAGGCGGAAGGATCGTCGGAGCCCAGCAGGTTGAGGCTGCTGTGTGCGGTGGTCGGGAGTGGCCACTGCACTCCAGCCTG
>NW_007275268.1:0-655 GCF_000164805.1 Carlito syrichta | reverse complement strand
GCATAGCCCCTTGAAAAGACAGCCTCTGCAGTCATGGGTGGACCACCAACCATGGAAACACAGCTCAATGGAAAGAGTTTTGCCTGTTGCTTTATGCTGCTTGGACTCGGGCCAGTGTCCACTGGTCCCTCCCACAGGAGAGTGCCAGCCACGAAAGCCCATCCCCAAAGGAAATACTGTTAAATAGGAAGTACCCAGAACAACACAGTAGCATTGGCACGGTTAGGAGGTTCTAAAACAGATGCAACTTAATATCCTTGACCCACTGACCAGAAATCAGGAAGGCCAGAGGTGCTATCTAGAGGTGGAGAACGGAGAGTCTTCTGGTGAGGCCTAGTGTCCAGATGTCAGGCACGAGCAAGGGCCTCGCACGAGGCTGATTTATCACATTTGCAACGTTCAGGGATGGGGAGTCAGAAGACCCTATGACCACCTCAGCTCTGTGTCTGAGTCTCTGAGGGACCATGGTAAGAGTATTGACATAGGGGGCGGTGGGCTCCATTGCCAGGTACCAGACTAGGTGACTCGTGAATGTTAACTTAAATAATTTGGCAAATCACTGATTATCTCCAATTCCTCAGTGGAAAATAGATGAACTAATTTGTCTAATCTGTAAAGTCACCTCCAATTCTGACATTTTGGTATTCTGTTATTC
>NW_007275267.1:0-615 GCF_000164805.1 Carlito syrichta | reverse complement strand
TTTTGAGATGCAGTGGCAGGAGGATATGTTGAGCTTGGAAGTTTGTCGGGAAACTTCATCGTTATGAAAAATACAAAAAACCCTGGAGTATGGTGGTGTGTGTCTTGAGTCCCAGCAACTCAGAAGGCTGAAGTGAGAGGACCGCTTGAGCCCGATTGTTTAAGTCTGCGATGCACTCTAACCCGGGCAATATAGCAAGACTCTGTATCTACAAAACAAAACACAAAAAACCCAAAGTAGGTTAAGCTAATTCATCATTTTTTATACTTGAAATTTATTTATTCTATGTCTGCATATTTAAAGCTTATTCCTGCTGACACACACCTTCTTGATGCTTCACCCCTCTCCTTCCATAATAAAAGGCGCTGGGCAGCCCCCTTCAGGGAGCCAGCTCTCAAATCTTCCTCCCGTGTTTTCTCCTTTGAACAAATTCCCAGTAAAACCTTGTCTGAGGATCTGTTTGGTCTCATGTCAATGTATAATACATGAGAGTCGAAGAATGTGTGGTCACCAACACTTTTCTTTTTGAGTTGGAGTCTCACTCTGTCACCCAGACTGGAGTGCAGTGGCCGCTCCCGGCCACCGCAGCCTCTAACTGCTGGGGCTCTGGCAACC
>NW_007275266.1:0-602 GCF_000164805.1 Carlito syrichta | reverse complement strand
TTTTAAAATGTATCCATGTTCTTGGTCCTCTTCATTAGTAAAATTTCTCAAAAGGTTATTCAAAATGTTATGCGCAATATTTATGCCTGTATAAACACAACAGCAATACAAATGTAGAATTTTCCATGAAATACATCAATGTTGTGTAATGTACCATTAGTTCATTCATTTGTATTGGTGAGGTATCTATTTGTGTGGTATAAATATACCACAGATTTTGATTATTCTTTTTACTATTGGCAGAAATTTGAGTTGATTACAATTTGAGGCTACCATGAATAAATAGTATGAACATTCTATATAAGTTGCAAGTAATTAATGAAAGAACAATAACACTGCTGAGAAGCAAATTACCAGATGCTGACTTTTTAAAAACAAGAAATGTACACTTTTAGGGTATTCCCTAGGACTATGCACGACTTATGCAAACTGCCCTCTTGCACGTGTGAGGTGGAAATTAAAACCAAATAAGCATGGAAACTAACACCAAATACAATAGCATCCTATTATTGGAACCCAAAACATAAATACACTATGACAGATTAAACTACATATTGGCTCCAAATCAGCTTTCTCTGTATGAAAGCTTACTGCCATGAAAT
>NW_007275265.1:0-393 GCF_000164805.1 Carlito syrichta | reverse complement strand
CAAAATAAAAAATATACACAGTGAACAAATGTCCATACACCGGCATGCTTTCCACTGAAGAAAGGTTTCTTGCAAATATGCATACCAGGCAAATATGCATACCAGGTGTGCTCACGCATACCATGAGCAACACACTGTTGCCTTCAATTTGTTATTTTTATGCTAGTTGTGGTCCCCTCAAGGGAACATCAACATAGGAGGTCTTGGCCCTCCAACCTCTGTACTGTGAGAGCATGCATGTTTATAGTTGAAGCCCCCACTCTCCAGTGCTCATTATGGCCATCCAAGCAGACTAAGAATGAACTCACCTTGAGCTCTTCCTCAGCACAGATCTCTGAGCCAGGACTCTTCCTCATGGCTAGGTAGACATTAGTCCATTGATCAAGAGGGGCT
>NW_007275264.1:0-560 GCF_000164805.1 Carlito syrichta | reverse complement strand
GAAGCAGTGCCATATGGTTATTCCACAGTTCACCAGTCTTTCTGGCATTATTGTCTCTCCCAAAAGTGGACCAGAGGAGGAAGGTCAGGTATAAAAACAACAAAAACTCCCACCCCAACAGAAGCAACTTTATCTAATAAAAGATAACAAAACAAAAAATAAAAAGAGAAGTCTGTCTTCACAGAAAACAAACAAAAACAAAGTGAAAAAAATGGCAATCCCCAAAGACTTAATGAGTTAACACCTAAAGAAAGGGATTTCCAGATTCCAAGCAATAGAACCCATCGAAAATGACCTGTTCCTGATGACAGACACAAGACTGGATGTCAAAGACATTCACCAAATTCCATGAGAATGTGGACGCACAAATCTTCCAGGCCATGAAAACAGTGCACAGAATAAAGGATGCTTTTAGGATCAGTTGGAGTGCTCTATATATGTCTTCTTCAAATGTAACATGTATTATCGACTCATTTTTTACTTTGCCTCATTTGGTAAAGTAAATGCGACGGAAGAAATTTAAATCCTTCAATTTTGTTTTCAGTCTCTTTAGTACCAAA
>NW_007275263.1:0-684 GCF_000164805.1 Carlito syrichta | reverse complement strand
TTTTTTTGCTCCATGATGTCAGGGGGTCTTGGAGCAGAAACAAGACCCAATGGCTCAGTCAAGAATTCTCTAGAGCTGTGTGACCCAATACCCCAGCCACTGGCTTAGGCCCTATGTAAATTGACATTAAGTAAAATGATATAAAATTGCCATTTGTGCTTCTCGGTCACACCAGCCACGTTTAAGTGCTGAGTGGGAACATGTGAGTATTTGGGTATGCTGCTGGACTACAGATCTAGGAGCATCCTCACTCCCAGGTGCTTGGTTGGGACCTCAGCCGGGGCCACCTTCAGGTGGTCTTTCCATGTGGCTTGTGCTTCCTCAAAACATGAGGGCCTTAGACTTCTCACACATGGCTCGGGATTTCAAATCTGAATTTCCCAAAAGAACCCGGTGGAGCCATCCATCTGTATGACCCAGCTATGGAAGCGACAGAGCGTTGTTTCAGTTATATTCAGCTGGTGAATAAGTCACTAGGTGAGTCCAGCACCAAGGAGAGGAGACGCAGAGTCCGTATTTCAATGAAGGTCATGTCAAAGGATTGCAGACCTGTCGCGAAGCTTCTGCAAGTAGGGAGCAAAATGAGCCAGGCCCCTCCTGTAAATGTTCACTCTATGTCGGAGAAAAAAGTGGGGGTTAAGCCGGACTCGGTGGCTCAACCTGTAATCCCGGCACTTTGGGAGG
>NW_007275262.1:0-831 GCF_000164805.1 Carlito syrichta | reverse complement strand
TTCAGACTTGTTTATTTTAACTCTAATTCTGTAATGTGAATATGATAGGACTGGGTATAGTAGTTTGCTTGTTTTGGCATTTATGCTGTTTGGTGTTCTTGAGCCTCCTGGATCTGTGGTTTTGTGTCTGACGTTAATTTGAGGAAATCGCTGTCATTATTTTAAAAACATTTATTCTGTTCTTTACCCTCTTTGCTCTCCTTTTTAGATTTCTCATACATGTGTGTTACATCTTTCAGAACTATCTCAATGTTTTTGTATATCTTGCTTTGACATAATTGTTTTAAATTTTCAGTCTGGGTATTACAGCACCTCTGCCATAGCTAAATCTGGTTCTAATGCTTGCTCTGTCTCTTCAGGTTTTGGAGGGTTTCTTTTTGCCTTTTAGTATGCTTGTAATTTTTTTGATAGCTGTACACGATGTGCTAGGTAAAAGAAGTTGGTAATAAGATGGTGAGGAGTGGTGGAGAGCGAAAGCATTCAGTAGTCCGAGGAGTGCTCAGTCTTTTAGTGAGCCTGTGCCTCTGGACCATGAACTTCATGAATATTTCTCAGTCAAACCCCTTAGGTGGCACAGTGTTGAAAGTGGGCTGGATGTGTATGTTTCTGTTCCACAAGTCAAAGACTAGAAGGGGCTAAGCCGGGCTCGGTGACTCAGCCTGTAATCCCATGCTTTGGGAGGCTGAGGTGAATGCATTGCCTGAGCCCGCGGGTTCGAGACCCCTCCTGGGCAACTTGGCGAGACCTCATCTCTACAATAAATCAAAAACTAGCCGGGCACAGTTAGTGCCCGCCTGTAGTTCCAGTTACTTGGAAGGCTGAGGCGGAAGG
>NW_007275260.1:0-652 GCF_000164805.1 Carlito syrichta | reverse complement strand
TAGGCCTCTGACGGAAAGGGGGAGCCACAAAATGGTAAATACTCATAAATGTTGTCTATTTGGAACAAATTTTAATCACAGTTTATGAGTTTTATTTCCCTAGACACTTGTTGGGACCAGAAAAAACTCAAACATCCAAGGGGAATAAGTGCTGCTAAAAAAATAAAGAAAGGAAGGACCCAATCAACAACTGTAAGAAAAAAAAGAAAGAGGACCCTAAGAGTGGTCCTGTTCCTATACTAGTCTAGAAAATTTAAATGCCTAACTTCTCTATGAAGTCTCAAAGGGGGGTAAACAAAAACCCCTGCTAGGAGAAAAGGCCCCAAAACAGGCCTTTAAATAAAGTAAATAGGCTTCTTGCCTTTTGTGATCCCTTATGGGTAACCACCTCCACTTGTTAGGGACATACAGGAAAACTTAAAGAAATTTGGAAGTCTTGCCCTAAAAGAACAAATGCAAGCCTTAGGTTCAGTCCTAAATGCCATCCATTGTCAAGTCAGAAAACGATTGCCAATTAGTTTAACTACCAATGTTCATTCTTTTAAGCCAGGGAATATGGTATGGGTAAAAGAGTGAAATGTACAACCCCTAAAGCCCATCTGGAGGGGGCCATTCACTGTTCTTTTCCAGGGAGGCCCTTTACTCTCCCCCT
>NW_007275259.1:0-835 GCF_000164805.1 Carlito syrichta | reverse complement strand
CGTAATGTTGCATAGGGACTGAAACGCTGGTGCGGGGCGGCCTATGCATAATCCTTGGCCTGTTACCGACTGGAGAGTAAGTCCCTGGGTTGCTGGCTGCCATCTACAAGAATCGGGACAATGCTCGGTTGTATAGTTTCTCATTACTGCAATTCCTTCGTAATAGGGGGGCTGGATGTTATAGCATAACCAACATGACTGGGTGAGCTCTGGCCGGGTTGCATTAAGTAACAGGTAAGCTTGATTTAGCAAGTGCCAGAGAGGATGTTGATTGGGAACCGATGGGGGTAGGGGAGGGTTAGGAATAACTGTAGTGACCCTGGTAGAATAAGAGAGGCCACTAGTGGGGTCTGAGGTGACTGCAGTGGTATCAGAACTGGTATAAGTCACAGTCGAGAGTATTGGTGTAGTGGTTGTGGGCTTAGGTTTAACTTTTGGTTTAAGTTTAGGTATTATAACAGGGTTGGGTCCCATATCAAGTGTTTTGGTTTTCTGACTGGGGGCCCGGATGGATAGTCTAATCATAAAGAAGTTACCTGAATCCTTCCATCCTGAGCATATTTGGGTCGTATAACCAGATTCCCCATGTTTTTCCTATATCCCAACCTTGAGCTTTCTTCCCTTTCTCAGTGAAGCTTATAGTTACGGGATTGCAGATTTCAAAAGTAAAGCAAGGTGACTGTTCAGAAATAGGGGTTAGTCTTCGCATCTTAATTAAATCATGGAATTTGGCAGGTTGCCATGTTATGTCTCCCGTGGAGACACAAGACCAGCTGGGGCAATAGTATTCAGTGGCATCTTTACAGGTTTTATCCTAATCATGGCCAGGGCATGA
>NW_007275258.1:0-666 GCF_000164805.1 Carlito syrichta | reverse complement strand
TCCTCTGTAAACATTGCAAGATAAATTGTATCTTTACCCACTACACATCTGCTTCTGTAAACTCACTAGCTTGCTGATGTTGGCAGAATATTGCAATAAGAGCTCTGGAAAATGTCCAACTCTAACTTTAGCTAACCAAAATGTAAGCTAGGACTACTTAAGGGAGCTCTGAGTGGGGTTTCGGGGCCATCTTGCTTGGAATCCTCTTCCTGCAAGCTGTCTCCAGCTGGCAGAGCCTTGACTAATAAACTTCTTTGTTAAAATTAAGCTGGTGGGCTGTTATTTAATTGCTCAGACCCTACTTTACAACAACACTAGCTGGTGCATTGATGCCAATGGGTTCCTGAAACACTTACTTACCTAGCAAGGAAAGCCTGTCCTAAAAGGAGCCCATTCTCCAAAATATAATTCCCCCTTTTTCCAGCTCTCCAGCCCAATGTTCTAACTTAGTTTTCAAAATCTTGATAGTCGGCCAGGATCGGTGGCTCAGCCTGTAATCCCAGCACTTTGGGAGGATGAAGAGAGTGGATTGCCTGTGCCCGCATGTTCTATACCCACCTGGGCAACTTGGCGAGACCTCATCTCCACAATAAATCAAAAATTACCTGGGCATGGTAGTGCACACCTGTAGTTCCAGTTACTTGGAAGGCTGAGACGGAAGGATCG
>NW_007275257.1:0-582 GCF_000164805.1 Carlito syrichta | reverse complement strand
TCATAATAAAAATTACTGATTAATAAAAAAAAAGAAAGAAAAGGAAGGCAATGTTCTGGGAAAATGCATAATTCAGGTAAAGACTAACTTTGCTGACTTTGTCTTTTCAGAAACACAGACTTCCCAAGCATGACCACCATTGTATACTCAGTGCATAGTGATCAGGACTCCCCTCCTCCCTCAGAGTTTTCTGACCAGACTTCTTGGTGCTCTAAGGCCTGGCAGATTGGCAATCACCCTTATAAAGGGAATTTGCAAGTCCTAAGACTTTATGCATTACAAAAGTTATGCAGATCACAGGACTTATGACAACTTAGAAGGGGAAGCTAATGGAGATTCAATTTTCCTGTATATTAGGTTCCCTCTGTGGGAATATCAAGAACCTCCCAAAGCTGCCCACTGGGAATGCATAAGAAATAAAGGGAGGCCAGGCTCAGTGGCTCAATCTGTAATCTCGCACTTTGTGAGGCAGAGGTGAGTGGATTGCCTGAGTTTGAGACTTCAATACCCACCTGGGCAACTTGGCGAGACCTCGGCTCTACAATAAATCAGAAATTAGCTGGGTACGGTAGTGAGCACCTG
>NW_007275256.1:0-574 GCF_000164805.1 Carlito syrichta | reverse complement strand
CCAGCTTCTTAACTAGCTATCCAGCTGGCTAGACAACTGACTTAACTAACTAGACAGCTGGTTAGCCAGCTGACTACACTAACTGACTTTACTAGCTTGCCAGCTGTCTAGCCAGCTGACTTAATTTCCTAGCTACCTAGATAGCCAGGAGCCCAGCCAGGTAACTTAACTAACTGACTAAGCAAAGTAGCCAGCTAGCTAACTTAGTAGCCAGGTAGCTAACTTAACTAGCTACCTACCTAGCTAGAAAGAGTGATATCTAGCTGACTTAACTATCTGACATAACTAGATAGCCCGACGGCTACCCAGCTACCTACCTACATAGCCCTCTGCTTTGCCAACTTATTTATCTACCTAACTACCTATTTAACATGCTGGCCAGCGAGCTGACTTAACTATGTGATTTAATAAGCTAACCAGCTGCCTAGCCAGCTGATTTAACTAGCTAGGTACCCTGCTAGGTAGCTGGCTAGCCAGCTGACTTAACTCACTGACTTAACTAGATAGATACCTGGATAACCACCAGACTTAACTAGCTGCTTAACTAACTAACTACCTAGCTAGCCAGCTGGCT
>NW_007275255.1:0-633 GCF_000164805.1 Carlito syrichta | reverse complement strand
ACCTCCGGACTCAGGCAATCCTCTCGCCTTGGCCTCCCAAAGTACTGGGATTACGGGTTGAGCCACCGCACCCAGCCAAGTTGTTTTTTAAAAACAAGTCTAGCCTCCATTTTAATTTTTGCCACTCTTTTCAAAAGAAAAAATGATGTTCTAATCTTTGAAAGTTATTCTGATGGCTTAGAATGCCATATCCCTTTACTAAAGATTTACTAAACAGCCCTTTTATCCCTTTAATAAACACCCCTTGGGGAGGTGAATCTTTTCTTTCTCTCTCTCTAATTTACTTTTAAAATAAACTGTTTTCTAATCTAAAAAAAACAGATTTTGAGACTGGGCACACCTAAAATCCCAGCACTTTGGAAGACCAAAGCGGGAGGACTGTTTGAGTCCAGGAGTTCAAGACCAGCCTATGTAATACAGTTGAGATCTCATCTCTCAAACATAAACAAATAAATAAAAAGTAGTTGGGCACGGCAGCACAGGATTGTAGTTTCAGCTACTTGGGAGGCTAGGGCAGAAGGATTGCCCAAGCCCAGGAGTCAAGGTTGCAGTGGGCTGTGATTGTGCCACCGCACTCTAGCCATGGCAACAGAGTGAGACCCCCAACTCAAAGAAATAAAAAATAAGTAAAGA
>NW_007275254.1:0-587 GCF_000164805.1 Carlito syrichta | reverse complement strand
AAAGTACACAAATGCAAATCTCAGGTCTATTTGACATTGAGATACCCCAAAGCCTCATGAAAACCAAAGCAAATATAATAAAATCACTTAAAAATGCTTGACTGGCACATACCATGAAAAGGTAAACATTCTAGGTGATTGCATAAAAGTTTATTGTCACCAAAACTAATAATAAAAGACCTTTGATTTTATCAATGAAATACTTAACAATTGAAAAATGCTACACTACTAGTTTCATAGTTGTAAAGCCGAAGACTGTCAACAAACTAGTAGTTACCTGATGAGCTCACCTGTCCTCCCCCAACTCAAGAGAAGCATTCATGTGCACATAACAGGGAATTCTATCCTCTTAAAAAACATTATTTGAAGACCAATAGTTTGCCCCTGAGGAAAATAATTTATTAGCAGGTAGCAAGTGAGACAAAGAAATCTTTTCAATTGAGATAAAATAATGATGGAGCTAGAGATTACGCTGCTTTAGATTATTAACTAAATGCTTCTTCATCAATAAATAAATAATATTTGGTCCCAATGTTGACTGTCAAGGCAAGTAGTGAGAAAAGTCATATAAAATGAACTTTTAAGTT
>NW_007275253.1:0-718 GCF_000164805.1 Carlito syrichta | reverse complement strand
TAGACACACTGATCGTGTGTGAAATATTATAGTCATATATTACAACAATATTCATTCATACTCCACAGATACAAACAAGCACTTAAATAAACGTCCCTATCATCCATTTTAAATCTCTTTCTATTCTGCATGTATACTTTTGTGAAAGTGAAGATAATACAAAATGTCTTTGGTGAATTAACACACAATAAAAAAGCTTTTGTGTTCAAACCTGGTAAGAAATAAAAATAATAATAATTGTTTGGGAGTTCAGGCACATTGTTTCTAGGATAGAATGGCATTTCATTCATTTCTGCTGCCTAAGCACTTAGCATGTAATGGACTATGTCAGGAATGTAGTTGAACCAATGCAGTAGAAGTGATCAGAAACTAACAGGGAAACAAAGGCTAACGTTTTTTCAAGAACTTCTCTTTTTTATTTTTTAAATTTTGTTCTAATAATATGGGGTACAATTCAGGATTAGGTACATAAGTGGTCATCGTACTGGTGAAGTTTAGATATCCCATTGATCCTCACACTCCCTGGTTTGGAATAAGCTACACTTATTGATCTCATGTGCCCTCCTCCTTCAACAGTGTTCTGCTACTGCCAATCACTAAGAAAAAGCATCAGAAGGTTCTCAAAATAATTCAAATGTCACCTGTAATCTCACATCCCAAACACACTCAGCAGTACGAAATGCTGTAATCATGGTTTACTGAAACAGCAGATGCCTAG
>NW_007275252.1:0-512 GCF_000164805.1 Carlito syrichta | reverse complement strand
CATCTTAAAATAAAAAGAGCCAGCCTCCGTGGCTCAGCCTGTAATCCTGCGCTTTGGAAGGCTGAGGTGAGTGGATTGCCTGAGCCCTCAGGTTTGAGACCAGCCTGGGCAACTTGGCGAGACCTCATCCCTACAATAAATCAAAAAATAAGCCGGGCATTGTTGCACATGCCTATAATTCTGGCTACTCGGAAGGCTGAGGCAGAAGGATCGCCGGAACCCAGCAGGTCGAGGCTGCAGTGGCCAGGAGCAGCCACCGCACTCCAGTCTGGGTGACAAAGTGAGACTCCAACTCAAAACTTAAATAAATAAATACATAAATAACAAAATAAAAAACTATAAAAATAATTTTTTAAAAAGACTTCAGGATAAGCTAATTTTCTAAGACAGTTTCTGTCAGAAAATATTGTTATTCTAACCCTGGACTAATAGATTGGCTGAAGGTAAAGTTTTCGACTAAGAAACATTTCTGTCTTACAATAGTTAAGGTGTGGTTTAATTTACTTTTCACA
>NW_007275251.1:0-697 GCF_000164805.1 Carlito syrichta | reverse complement strand
CATGTTTGTATCTGATGACAACACGGCAGTTCAGAGCCCTGTGTTACCCATTTTGGCAGGACCGTGTTTCTTTTATGCCTGTATTTGTAAATTAGCAGTTTTTGAAAACATTATGAAGGTTTATCAAAACTTAGAAGTTGCTGTCTCTATCTCGTGAAATAGAAAAAAGCCAGACTCCAAAGATTAGAAGTTCTCTTTTGCCTGCTGCATAGGGAAAACCAATTTTTAGCAGTTTTCCAAAGAAAAACCTTGTGACTTAAAAGCCATTTTTTCCCTCTTCTTCACATATTACCAAATCAAAGAATTTCAAGTCATCTACCACAGGAATTGTATGACTGTTTTGTTTTTGTTTTTGTTTTTTTTGAGTTGGAGTCTCACTCTGTCACCCAGACTGGAGTGCAGTGGCCGCTCCCGGCCACCGCAGCCTCGACCTGCTGGGCTCCGGCAATCCTTCCGCCTCAGCCTTCCAAGTAGCCAGAATCACAGGCATGGCTACCACGCCCGGGTGATTTTTTGATTTATTGTAGAGATGAGGTCTCGCTGCCCAGGCGGGTCTTGAACCCGCGGGCTCAGGCAATCCACTCACCTCAGCCTCCCAAGGGCGCAGGATAACAGGCTGAGCCACAGAACCCAGCTTGCTTTGGTTTTTAAAATAAATTCTGGAACAAAATTGTGGTGTAGAATAAATATAGATAGA
>NW_007275250.1:0-765 GCF_000164805.1 Carlito syrichta | reverse complement strand
TAATCAAAGCAGTTTGGCACTGGCATCAGAACAGACACAGACACGTTGAGTAATATAATACAGATTTTAGCAAGAGACCCACACATCTAAACTCAATTTTTGAAAGGAAGCCATAATGAATAACCTCTTAAATAACTGGTGTTGAGAAAAGTTGATATCCACATGCAAAGAATAAAAATGTATCCATATCTTACCCATTGTACAAGAATCAACTCAAAATGGTTTAAAAACTTAAATATAAGACTTGAAACTATGAGACTAATAGAAGAAAATACAGGAGAAAACTCCATGACATTGGTCTGGGCATTGATTGCTTGTATATAACCTGAAAAACACAGACAACAATAGCAGAAAACTTTCAAACAGCAAAGAAAACAATTAGAAGAGTGAAGAGACAATCTAAATGTACAGATTGGTAGAAAATATTTGCAAAGTATGTACTGGATAAGAAGCTAACATCCAAAAGATACAAGGAACTCAAACTACTCAATAATTCTATTGCAAATGAGCAAAAGACCTGGGTAGACTTATCTCAAAAGAACACATACAAATGATCAACAGATATACAAAAAAATTCTCAACATCTCTAGTGAAAGAAGTGAAAATTAAAACTACAACGAGGTATCAATTCACATCTAACCTGGTTGTTAGTAAAAAGATGAAAAAACACTTTGGAAGGCCAAGGCAAGAGGATTGCTTGAGCCCAGGGTTTCGAGACCAGACTGGGCCATCTGGTGAGACCTCATCTTACAATAAATCAAAAAA
>NW_007275249.1:0-668 GCF_000164805.1 Carlito syrichta | reverse complement strand
CTGGGCTCAGTGATCCTCCTTCCTCAGATTCCTAAACAGCTAGAGGTGCTGGTGTGTTCCAGGCATGGGATCTTGCTATGCTAACTGGGCTGGTCTTAAACTCCTGGCTTCAAGCAATTCTCCTAGATATTGAGAGAGATATTGAGTATATTATCACATGATACAGATTGGATTCAGTGACTTATGCCTGCAACCCTGACAAAATTATAAAGACACAAAACAGGTCAGTGAATATCAGAAAGTCAAAGTTAGAAAGAAGAAATGGACTGCAATAGGAATGTAGGGTGACAGAACATCGTGTAATATGATTTTTATAGTGGCTACATCACTGTATGCATTTGTGACAACCTAAATGGTTCAATTAAAATTAAGGAAACAGTCTGTCAAATATATCTCAATATAATTGAATTAAAATTTTTAATACATTATTCTTTAAAGGACAAAAAATTTTTAAGTCCCTGAGAATTCAGAATTTAACTATACTCCAAAGTCATTAAAGAATGATTAAATATTATTTAATTGATTAGACTACATTGAATTTTACATAGGTCTCAATTTTTAATTTTTAATTTTAACTATGGATACATGAATTATATGATAGCTCTATATATTTATGGGGTAAATGTGATGTTGGATACAGGCATACAACGATTAATCATCAAATCAGG
>NW_007275248.1:0-503 GCF_000164805.1 Carlito syrichta | reverse complement strand
CAGGGATCCAAGCGCCCTGCGTGGATGGCGGACCCGGTGAGTCTAGGGAAAGGAGGCCACGCAGGGGGTGGCGGCTCACTGCAGGCTTCCGGCCTTCCCCTCCAGCACACTGTGCGTGTTGGGATTGTCCTTTGGAAGATGTGGCAAGACTTGGAAACCGTCGCCCTGTCTGCCCTGCTAGCGTGTGCTGGCGGCGGGCGGGCGTCGCCCTTGGAAGCCGGCAGCCGGAGGTGGCATTGGGCCCCCCAAACTTTGTGGCCGTCTTTCCTGTCCCTCTCTGTCTTTCTGCCTGTTTCTCGCTCCGCTGCGTCTCTTTTTCTCTCGGTATATATGTGTGTCTGACGCTCTGTCCCGTCGTCTCATTTTTTCTGTCCTGCTTTTCCGCCTCTCTCTGTGTCTCTCCCCGGGTAGGATTCGCCCTCCGGGTCTCTGGGTGCGTGCCTGACAGCGTGCCTGTGTACGTGTGTGCCCTTCGGGGTGGGGCCGGCCGCGGAGTAGGGCTT
>NW_007275247.1:0-600 GCF_000164805.1 Carlito syrichta | reverse complement strand
AAATTTTAAAGAAATTCAGACATTTATCTAAAGAATTTAGGTCAAATAATGTTATCTAAATTATGTATCTATTTCATATAAAATGGACTTTCTAGACCTTAACTATTCTCTTCTGTTTACATGCATGGCCATAACCTATGTTGTTACATAAGTCACTGTTTCTTCCTCATTAAACATGATTCCTCCCACTGACGTGGACCACCTTTGAAGTACCAACTACTATTCTGAGCTGAGGCTGCAGCTCTGAACAATACAAAATACCTCACACAATTTATTTTCTAAGAGGAGAGAAACAACTATGCCTTCCATATGCCAGTTTCTGTACTCAAGACTACTGCTTTCTGACTCTCTCTTTGATGATACTGACAAAAATGTTGGAGGTCATTTGTAGAAATTATGGATTAATGTTATAAGAAAGTTATATTCACAGATTTGCATATTTGTCTGTGAATGGTGGACAAATTAAGTTGTATGTTTGTGTATATGTATGTGCCACACAGACTTATTAGTTAGGTAACCTGGTTCAAGTTACAACTCTGGGCCTCAATTTCTCATCTAAAACTGGGAGTTATCATAGTACCAGTCTCCCTTGTGGGGATT
>NW_007275246.1:0-739 GCF_000164805.1 Carlito syrichta | reverse complement strand
TGATGAACATTCGGATTGTTTTCTTTGGATTGATTAAAGTTTTGAAGAACATTCATGTAGATGTTTTCTGTAGAATTTTTAAAACCTTTTTATTTGTAAATAGAGAAGTATTGCTACTGAATCATATGGTAGGTATATATTAAACTTTATAAGCTACTTCCAATCTTAAAAATATACATTTTAGTTGATAATATTCAAAGGTGTCAAGAGAGAATAAATATATATTCAATAATTATTCTTTCATTTAGTAAACCTTAAGTAGTCATTTGTCATGTGACAGTACAATTTTGAACAGTGCGTGTACAGAATCTAACACAATCTCTGCCTTGAAGATATTCAGAGAATATGGAAAACATATTCCTTTCACATGGATGAAAAGATATCACTCTATAGGTAACGCAGTTGAGCAAGCAATGCTTGTATAATTGGATATGCTAAGTTGTAGGTCTGATTCTGCTATCAACTAATTAACTTTGAGGAGAATCTTAATCTGTCTGAGTTTTGTTTTTTTTTTGTTTGTTTGTTTGTTTTTGAGTTGAAGTCTCACTCTGTCACCCAGACTGGAGTGCAGTGGCCGCTCCTGGCCACCACAGCCTCGACCTGCTGGGCTCTGGCGATCCTTCCGCCTCAGCCTTCCGAGTAGCCAGAATTACAGGCGCATGCTACCACGCCCAGCTAATTTTTTTTTATTTTATTGTAGAGATGAGGTCTCGAACCCGCGGGCTCAGGCAATCCCCTC
>NW_007275245.1:0-596 GCF_000164805.1 Carlito syrichta | reverse complement strand
TAGTAATTAGCTGTAGCTCACAAACTCTACCAGATGAAGCGTTTAAGCAGGAAACGAACAGTAAATTGAACAAGGCCTTAAACCAGGTAATTCTATATAAGGAGACTTTTCATAGCTATGTGATAACATAAAGTCTATAAAAATATTTTTATCTTCTAGTAAATATTACTATTATAACCGATTTAAAATTTTAGATACTGTTTTGCAATTTTAGTTGTATCTTATTATTAAACCAGATTTATTTACAAAACATAGTAGGTAAATATAGTCTTAATAAAATATTAGTCTGGGCTCGGTGGCTCAGCCTATAATCCCAGGGCTTTGGGAGGCCGAGGGAGAGGATTGCTTGAGCCCATAGGTTCAAGACCCACCCAGGCAACTTGGCGAGACCTCATCTCTACAATACATCAAAATAGCTGGGCGTGGTGGTGTGTGCCTGTAGTTCCGGTTACTTGGAAGGCTGAGGTGAAAGTTTGACCGGAGCCCAGCAGGTCGAGGCTGCGGTGGCTGGGAGGGTGCCACTGCACTCCAGTCTGGGCAATGGAGTGAGACTCCAGCTCAAAAAAATAAAATAAGAAATAAAATGAAATAAAATA
>NW_007275244.1:0-330 GCF_000164805.1 Carlito syrichta | reverse complement strand
AATCAAACACTTCAGGCATTATTTGCTTTACTAAGCTCCTGCAGAGAAATTTGCCATCAGAGAGCAACCCCAGTCCAGGGCTGCTGGATCTGGAAGTGAAGACTGCCTATTCAGAGGTGTTATTCATATTTCTCTCAAGTTTGCCACATGTCTCTCCTCTAAAGTCCTCAGAACATTATAACCTATTGGGGCTTTGAATTTTTATGGTTCCCCATTGTGCTTAATTATGAATAGAAAATCACACACACACACACACACACACACACACACACACACACACACACATAGGGAATTGAGGAGGAGATACAAAAATTAAACCCTAACTCTATT
>NW_007275243.1:0-321 GCF_000164805.1 Carlito syrichta | reverse complement strand
CAATAAATCAAACACTTAGCCGGGCGTGGTAGTGCGTGATAGTAGTTCCAGCTACTTGGAAGGAGAGGCCGAAGGCTCGCCAGAGCCCAGCAGGTCGAGGTTGCGGTGGCGGGGAGCGTGCCTCTGCACTCCAGTCTGGGCGACTGAGTGATACTCCAACTGAATCCAAAAAAGAACACAATCCCTTTTACAACAAAGACACAACTTGAAATTATTTTATATAAGGAGATGATGCATGTCTACAGAGAGAAATACAAAATATTGTTGAAAAAAATGAAAGAGATACAGACAAATTGAAGACCTCCCAACTTCATGAATCGA
>NW_007275242.1:0-698 GCF_000164805.1 Carlito syrichta | reverse complement strand
TCCATTTCTAAGTAAAGTAGATGCTTGATATCCTATACTTTCCACAGTAAAAAAATCAGAGAACAAATGCCACAAGAGATGGTGATGGCATCTTTTATTGTATTTCAATTGGTGTATTTGTGTGCTTGGTAAATGTTTGTTAAATTAATGAATTATTGTGGAAAGTGATGCTGTTATCCAGCTATAGTCAGGAGAAAAAGAATGACTATTAACTTTGACAAAATAAGCATCATTGTCTTTGTCATTCTTCAACATTTAAGTGAGCAGAATCAAATAATTTCATACAACATTGTCATTTAATAGTTATCTAAAGATATATTTAACTAATTCCTTCTGACACATACATCTGAATACTGTGCCAATTCACACTAGTTTGTGGGAGTCACATTCAATAATTTTCCTGACTCAGAGTGAATGATGAGCAATATTTGCTTTGAAAGAAATTTAATCTTTCTGTATTTTATTTTCTTCATTGTGCTTTACAGTAATAAGGCTTAGAACTGTTTCTGTTGTTTGGGCATGCATTTTGCTTTGTTTTTGAGCTGATTTTAATATATAGTTTATATAAGAATGGCCTATAAATTATAGAGCATATAGAAATTCATAATGTAATTTGTGCTTCTAAATACAAAAGCATAAAAAAGTATGAAATTTCCTCCTTTGACATTTTTCTGCCAGTCTCCAGGATAACAATTGTT
>NW_007275241.1:0-697 GCF_000164805.1 Carlito syrichta | reverse complement strand
TTGTCATTAGCTCAGGAAAATATGATAGATCACTTCCTGATTTGCACTACAAGAAACCAGACATCATGAAATGAAAATGTAACATACACTTCTGTCTGCCAAAGTGTGTGCATTATATGTTCTGCTTTGGAATAATACGGGATGCCAAGTAAATTGCACCGTGGGTATTACTAAGGATACACTGTGTCAAAACATCTGTAGGTGAGGCCTTCATATGTATCTATAGTAATAAACCCTTCAGGTGATAATTTTTTATCCTGAAGTTAGGAATATCTCATTTATAAAATTGTACTTACTTAAAAATTATAGATAGATAAACATATTTTGTAGAAAACTGCAGTCTTTCTGATCTGAATAAAAGAAAGCTTTATATTCAGACTGACAGACTGACTTTTCAGTTAAAAAGACCTAAAACTGCAGATTTAGTAGTAACCATCCTAAAGTTTGAGAGCCTATAGGGGCTGCAAGTCTCTCTGAAGAAGCAGAATAATTTAGTCTCCTGAACACTGAGTATCACAAAACCATTCTTGCCTATCTTGATACCCTCTCAAGTGGACTTGAAGTTGAGCCATCCCCAGTAAGATTTCCTGGCCCCTATCTCTTTTGTTAAGTTGAGGTGAGATACCTCTGAGTCCTGAAAAACCACATGAAGTGAATAGACAGTGGATTCCACTGAACCTAATGGTCCATAGTTGAG
>NW_007275240.1:0-767 GCF_000164805.1 Carlito syrichta | reverse complement strand
AAAATATTGGGCTTCTGTTTCCAAACAAGGGCATGCTGGATCCAGATATGAATAGGACAAAGTGGGCCTCCAAGAAGCACACAGCCGAGCAGACTGAGAGGTAGCCAGGGGACGTTTTATGCCCAGTACGTGGTGACTTGGGTGGGGGCAGGGAGAGGAGGGAGGTGGGTGGGGAAACAGGATCAAACTCTGGGATGCTGGAGGAAGAACAGGAAACACCAGATCAGTCATAGGAGGAGGGAGGGGAGGGCTTCACGTGCAAATTTGGTTTCTTCATTTTCTCTGCCCCCTCTGCCTCCACCCCTATTTATTTGGTCTATTTTACATTCTGGGATGAAAGTCCCTTTTTGGGGTCATCAGTTGATGGCCAGGAAGCCAAAGGGCAGGACCAGAATACGTGACTTCAGGTCCCCGTAGAAAGTCCCACATGGGCCCCGGGGACCAGTGACATGGCCTGATCTTCTCTCGTCTCGTCGATGCCCAGCTAGGGCGGAGGAAGCAGGGCTAGCCGGGTGGAAGAATGACTCGAGGAAAGAATCTGTGGAGAGCAGAGTCCCAGAAGAATCTCCCGTGTGGAACCCGATCGCTCTCAGGCTCCCCAGAGGGAAGGAAGAGGAGGAGGAGGAGGAGAAGCAGCCGGCAGAACCTGGGAAGCAGGGGTGCTGTTCTCAAAGGGAATGGTTAAAAGACACTCAACTTTACACAGCAGTGAATCTTCCTTTGCGAAGCTACAGTCTGGTCACGTCTCTCTGAGCGATTGTAGCCGA
>NW_007275239.1:0-578 GCF_000164805.1 Carlito syrichta | reverse complement strand
ACCCACCCCGACACTTGGTAATACTTCATCTCTACAATAAATCAAAAATTAGCTGGCCGTGGTGGCTCACGCCTGTAATTCCAGCTACTTGGAAGACTGAGGTGGAAGAATCGCCAGAGCCCAGCAGGTCGAGGCTGCGGTGACCTGGAGCGTGCCACTACAATGCAGTCTGGATGACAGAGTGAGACTCCTACTCCAAAGAAAAATTATGATACAGAAGCATGTAAATGATGCCTTCGGCACCGGACAGGACCCAGTGTCAGTGCAGCTTCTGTTGGAATAGAACCGAGTAGGAATGACTGGCGTGCTGACGCCCTTTTGTGGTGTTGCTCTCAGGACCAAGTAGGAATGACAAGCGGATTGATGCCCCTTTGTGGTGTTGTTTCAAGGACCGAAATGGAATGTAAACAAGATGGTGGCATTCCTTTGGGAGTCTAAGAAGTAATTCTGAAGCAGGGAGCCCAGGCAAACCTTCCCTAGAGTTACAGCTATCGTATTACATTCTGGGACAGGGCAGGTATTTATTAAGTAGGCAGGGTGAACAGCAGATACGGTTTGGTGGAAAATGTCATGCATCG
>NW_007275238.1:0-779 GCF_000164805.1 Carlito syrichta | reverse complement strand
ATTTTGAGTTGGAGTCTCACTCTGTCACCCAGACTGGAGTGCAGTGGCCACTGCTGGTCTCTGGCAATCCTTTCTGCTCAGCATTCTGAGTAGCCAGAATTGTAGGCACATGCTACCATGCCCGGCTGATTTTTGATTTATTGTAGAGATGAGGTCTTGACAAGTTGCCCAGGTGGGTCTCGAAACCGCGGGCTCAGGCAATCCACTCACCTCAGCCTCCCAAAGGCACAGGATTACAGGCTGAACCACCGAGCCTGGCCTATTTTTTATTTTTAGCTTGGAAAATATCATTTATTTAGAAAGTACATGGGAGAAAAGGAGAGAGAAAGAGAGGAGATTCATTTCTTCAAGGTAGAGGGGTATCCAAAGCCAGGAAACATGGCCTGGTTATAGCTCCAAGAGTCACATCCACAGCAGAGTTTATCAAAGCAATAGCCACATATTTTTAATACAGTATGTTTGGGGAAAGTCCCTTACCTTTGGGACTAATTTATATGTGTAACTTGAATTTTTTCTTATCTATGACGTGCAAAGTAGCTACAGATACTGTGTTAATGTCAAGTGTCTTAGCCATAAAATCAGGGAATTTGGACTTAAAGTCTGAAATTGGAATGCTGGCAACCTTCCCTTTGGCCGGGAAAATGAGTAGGGCCACAGCATCTGTCTTTTAAAGTAAATCTTGCTCTTTGGAGGTTTATTCATGCCATGTTCTTGATAGAAGCTATGAGCCCTTAGAACCATTGTTAAACTTAACTCTGGGGCTGAAAAACAGTCCTTGG
>NW_007275237.1:0-746 GCF_000164805.1 Carlito syrichta | reverse complement strand
AGAGATGAATGATCCCTTCAAGAGCCCAAACCTAAGAATAAATGGGCTTCCTGAGGCAGAAAGAGAAACCCGAAGCCACACTGGAACAAACATTTCATGAAATCATTCAAGAAAAACTTTCCCTCATCTCATTAAGGATGAAAAAAAATTCAAACACAAGAGATTCAGAGAACCCCTGCAAGACAACAAACGAGAAGACCAACTCCCAGACACATAATAATTCGCCTAAACAAAGTAACTATGAAAGGAAAAATCCTAAAGGCAGCAAGAGAAAAAGGCCAGACTACCTACCAGGGAAAATCAATTAGAATAGCAGCAGATTTATCAACAGAAACCCTTCAGGCCAGGAGAGCCTGGAGCCCTATCTTCAAAGTTCTAAAAGAGAAACAATTTCAACCAAGAATAACCTACCCAGCCAAACTAAGCTTCATAAATGAGGGAGAATTGACATCTTTTCCAGACATCCAATCCCTACGAACCTACGCCGCCACCAGACCACCTCTACAAGAAACACTTAAGAAAGTACTGAACACAGAAGAAAAAGAAAAAAGAACAACAGCATTCTTCACAAGAGTACAGGCAAAAGATTAAAAACACACATGAACCAACTCCAAAACCCAAAGAAAGACAACAAATAAACAGGAACAACTCTGTAAGAACCTCATGACAGGGATCAACTCTTGCATTTCAATTATTAGCCTAAATGTGAACGGACTAAATGCACCACTGAAAAGACATAGATTGGG
>NW_007275236.1:0-669 GCF_000164805.1 Carlito syrichta | reverse complement strand
TCAGAGACTCAGGCACAGAGCTGAGGTGGTCAAGGGGTTTTCTGACTCCCCATCCCTGAACGTTGCAAAATGTGATAAATCAGCCTCGTGCGAGGCCCTCGGTCGTGCCTGACATCTGGGCACTAGGCCTCACCAGAAGACTCTCCGTTCTCCACCTCTAGATAGCACCTCTGGCCTTCCTGATTTCTGGTCAGTGGGTCAAGGATATTAAGTTGCATCTGTTTTAGAACCTCCTAACCGTGCCCATGCTACTGTGTTGTTCTGGGTACTTCCTATTTCACAGTATTTCCTTTGGGGATGGGCCTTCGCGGCTGGCACTCTCCTGTGGGAGGGACCAGTGGACGCCGTGTCCGATGCTTGGCCCGAGTCCAAGCAGCATAAAGCAGCAGGCAAAACTCTTTCCATTGAGCTGTGTTTCCATGGTTGGTGGTCCACCCATGACTGCAGAGGCTGTCTTTCCAAGGGGCTATGCGATTGTTGATGCCATCGGCCCCCCTGCTTTTGAGGCCGAACAAGGACAGGACTCTGCTTCGCTCGTGTATTTAACCACCAGATTTTGCAGCGACGGTCCATCTAGAGTCACTCTACAGAACACAACCTTGAAAAACTTACTAAATAGGCTGTGTTTTACCATTAATCTCGCTTTGGACAATAGATGCCAGTCCGCTG
>NW_007275235.1:0-757 GCF_000164805.1 Carlito syrichta | reverse complement strand
CCCCAGACGATCTTCAGTTCATAAAATACTGCCATCGTGTTTGACTGTCTAAGGCTGAAACTCCCAGAAGTGTTATGTTATATACTCCATACTTTCTCTTAAGGTCTTTAAACTAACTTTTATTATATTACAAGCTTATATGCATATATGCGTGAGTTTGTGTATTTTTTTCCTTAAATAATTGTGACAATGCAGTCTTTTCACAAAATACCCTGAGACTTAAGGACATTGTTTTCATTGCCTGGTCTTTGTTCACATGTGGAATGGCTGAGAAACATATAGAACTGGGAAGCTTAGGAGCTGGTGTAGAGGTGTAGGGAGCATTCATGGCTAAGTGTTCTTTTGCTTAAGGGGTCAGAACATATCTTTAAGTAGATCTCAGCATTTTAAAATTCTAGTGAAAAAGTGCAAAGCTGTTTTCTAAAACAGTAATGGGCTAACCCTCTATTGCTAAGGAATTATTGAAAAGCAAATTCACTTATTTCCATAGCTTTCCAATTTCTTTTGGTGGGAAGGGGAAGTTTCTTTGTATTGTTCTTCTTAACGTTCTGGCAAACTATTTTAAACAATATGGTTGCATATAAAATTTTATTGCAAAGTCTAAAATTTAAGCCAAAAACAGCCACCTTTTAACTGGTTTTGTGAGTACTTTCAGGGTTAAATATAGTATAATGTTGACTCTCTTCTTTGAAAAAGCTAGGCCACCAAGTATATCAGAAGGTGAAGTATAATAATTATTAAATTGTTCTGATTACCG
>NW_007275234.1:0-626 GCF_000164805.1 Carlito syrichta | reverse complement strand
GATCTGATCAACAAGGATCAGTAGAGAAGTTTAGTGAAAGATTCTCTTTCTTTGAAACTGGTAAAGTCAAGGAAATAACACTTGCAAACAATGGAGGCCTTTAATTCACAGGCTCCAACACTGAAAACCATTGCGAAGTGGAATTTTGGGGGTTTCAGGTTTTAATTTGAGCTGTACAAGCAGGTGCAGTGATGGAGGAAGAACTTCTGTGATTATACTGTTGCCACTCCTGGCAAATGAAATTCACCAATAATCCAACTTTATGCGTTTGATCATAGAGACGGTCAGTGCTGACCTGTTTACTGGCATTCACTCCCTAGGTACTTCTCTTACCTTGGGACTTGGGATCCTGAGAGGGAGAAAAGAAAACAAGCAAAGGCAAGTTCAGCGTCAGATCTGAAAAACAAAAATCCAGCAAAAGAAATTCCAGCTGTGAAACAATGTGGCCAGGAACATTCTAGGAGCAAGTAGGGGTAGAAAATGCTTCTTTCTAAAGCAAAAGCCTCTGATTTCATCCCTGGTGGCCACCCAGGTGACCTGGTCCTCAGAGCAGTGTCCCTGCCCCCCCCAGTCCAGCCTCTGCAGTGGACCCTGAAGGTTGCTCCAGTTTTTTTTAACAGCTCTCG
>NW_007275233.1:0-557 GCF_000164805.1 Carlito syrichta | reverse complement strand
AACTGAATTGGATTTAAAAATGTGGTACATAAACCGGGCTCGGTGGCTCAGCCTGTAATCCCGTGCTTTGGGAGGCTGAGGTGAGTGGATTGCCTGAGCCCGCGGGTTTAAGACATGCCTGGACAACTTGGCAAGACATCATCTCTACAATAAATAAAAAAAATTAGCCGGTGTGGTAGTGCATGCCTGTAGTTCCAGCCACTTGGAAAGCTGAGGTGGAAGGATCGCCGGAACCCAGCAGGTCAAGGCTGCAGCGACCAGGAATGGCCACTGCACTCCAGTCTGGGTGACAGCGTGAGACTCCAACTCAAAAAACAAAAAAATGTGGTACATATACATAATGGAATATTATACAGTCATAAAGAAAGACAAACATACAGACTTTGCCGCAACTTGGATGGATTTAGAGTCGCTCATAGTGATCTATCACAGAAACAAAGAACAGAGTACCATATGTTCTCACTCATAAGTGGACTTTGAACAATTATCGTACTATAAGAAAGGGATTGGCAGTAGTGGGAAACTGTCAGGGGAGGGAGGGGCATACCTCATCAACA
>NW_007275232.1:0-607 GCF_000164805.1 Carlito syrichta | reverse complement strand
TCTTGATATTTTTCCCATTTGAAATGTGACTCGCAAAACTTTATAAATATAAAAGGGTGATCAGAGTTCAATAGCAGTGAGTCATTTCACAGAGAAGCTTGCTTGCCTCTGTACTCGCAAATGTCAGCCTCATGAGGGGCAGAAGAAGAGCAAATGAAAAGATTTGAATCAGCTGCAACAGGCACACTTATTCCCAGAGTAGAATTCATTGAAGAAAAGTGCCCGATCGCGACACTTGCTTCATTATAATAATAAGTTTGTGAGCGCCTGAGCCTGCGGGTTCGAGACCCGCCTAGGCAGAAGACCTCATCTCTACGATACATCCAAAAATCAGCCAGGTGTGGTAGTGCATGCCTGTAACTCCAACTACTTGGAAGGCTGAGGCGGAAGGGTTGCCAGAGCCCAGCAGTTAGAGGCTGCGGTGGCCGGGAGCGGCCACTGCACTCCAGTCTGGGTGACAGAGTGAGACTCCAACTCAAAAAGAAAAGTGTTGGTGACCACAGATTCTTCGACTCTCATGTATTATACATTGACATGAGACCAAACAGATCCTCAGACAAGGTTTTACTGGGAATTTGTTCAAAGGAGAAAACACTGGAGGAAGATT
>NW_007275231.1:0-630 GCF_000164805.1 Carlito syrichta | reverse complement strand
CATTTAATGGAAGAGGATCCCCCTAATTTTGAGATAAAAACTAAGAGGAGGTTTGAAAGTCTGTGTGTGTGCCCCACGTCTCCATGGAACGCCCATGTGTTGTGTGTCACGTCTGCGTCCTTGCACGAGCAGGAGGGCTCTCGTGGGACCCCAAGATCGCTCAGGGTGCAGCACCCGTCCCCTTGCGGTATGGGCAGATTAGCCCACCGCATCCTGTCGCTGCCACGAAGCAACGTCAGGGAAGTCTCTGCAGCGGCACCCCACGCTGGGGCTTCAGTCTTCTAGCTGTGTCCTGGCCGGGTTGCGGCATCTGATCAACGCGCGCCCGATGATCTGGGATCCGATTCCGAAGGCAGCTCTGCTTGGCCCGCCTCCCCGTGCCTCCGTGGACGCGGGAACATCGGGGACCCCGCGACCTGCCTCTTCCTCTCGCACCGTGACCCGCTTCTTGGCCACGGTTGGCACGGCGCTTGGGGTGGCACAGTGCGTGGGTGTCGTGCCGTGTGGGTGGCACGGCGCGTGGAAGGCACGCTGCGTGGGGCGATGCCGGGCCTTGTGTCTAGCAGATCGCAGAGCGCGGCCGTGGTTGCGTGTCGGCTCTCCACGTCCCCAGATTTCCCTGGCGGGAGG
>NW_007275230.1:0-476 GCF_000164805.1 Carlito syrichta | reverse complement strand
GACAACAAATAAACAGGAACAACTCTGTAAGAACCTTATGACAGGGATCAACTCTTGCATTTCAATTATTAGCCTAAATGTGAACGGACTAAATGCACCACTGAAAAGACATAGATTGGCAAAATGGATAAAATATCATCAGGCAACAATCTATTGCCTTCAAGAGACTCACCTCACTAGAAAGGACATCCACAGACTCAAAGTAAGAGGATGGGAAACAAACTTCCAGGCGAACGGAATACAAAAGAAAGCAGGAGTAGCCATCTTAATTTCAGACAAAATACCCTTCAAACTATTAAAAATCAAGAAAGATACAGAAGGCCACTACATAATGATAAAAGGCTCAATCCATCAACAAGAAATATCTATTCTAAATATATATGCACCCAACATAGGTGCGCCAACTTTCATAAAGCAGCTTCTTGGAAAACTAAAGAAAGATATTGGCTCTAACACTATCATAACTGGGGACTTCC
>NW_007275229.1:0-404 GCF_000164805.1 Carlito syrichta | reverse complement strand
CCACTAAATTACCAACAACATTCCAGTCAGACCTAGAAAAAACAACACAGGAATTCATATGGAAACACAAACATCCAAGAATAGCCAGAACAATCCTCAGCAAAAAAAACAAAGCAGGTGGTATCACAATACCAGACTTCAAACTTTACTATAAAGCTACAATCATCAAAACAGCTTGGTATTGGTACAGGAACAGGTATATAGATCAATGGAGCAGAATTGAGATTCCAGAAGCAAAACCTCAATTCCTCAACCAACTCATCTTCGACAAAGCCCCCACCACCTACCAGTGGGGAGAAGAGAACCTATTCAGTAAATGGTGCTGGGAAAACTGGTTGACCACATGCAGAAGATTGAAACAGGACCCTTATCTATCCCCATGCACAAAGGTTAACTCCAAATGG
>NW_007275228.1:0-430 GCF_000164805.1 Carlito syrichta | reverse complement strand
TGGAAATTTACCTTAAAGCAAAAAAGAGCCCAAATAACCAAAGACTTTATAATAAAACGATTTTTAGGGAAGGAGAACCACTATCTTAGAATTAACTCCCTATTGTCAAAAGTCAGACATTTCCTGACTTTTAATGATGTTGGCTC
Organism: Carlito syrichta; assembly: GCF_000164805.1. Taxonomy (NCBI): domain Eukaryota; kingdom Metazoa; phylum Chordata; class Mammalia; order Primates; family Tarsiidae; genus Carlito; species Carlito syrichta. The sequence continues at coordinate 284 of NW_007275228.1, read as the reverse complement.
TTTCTGCAAAAGTGTTATTTTTGAAACCTGCGCTCACATGTTAATTGCTACACATTTCACAATCGCACAGATGTAGAATCACCTAAATGTCCAGAAGCCGATCGACGGATAGTACGGATGTGTTATATAGATGTCGTGGAATACTATTCAGCTATCAAAAAGAATAAAGCAGTGTCACTGGCAACAACTGGGATGAACTTGGAGCCCATCATCCCAAGTGAACTAACTCGGGAACGGAAAAACCAACATCACCTGCTCTCACTTATACATGGGAGCTAAATGAA
>NW_007275227.1:0-515 GCF_000164805.1 Carlito syrichta | reverse complement strand
TTAACCCTGATTTTTAACCTTACAAAATACAGACAACAAAAATACAGAACTATAAATCATTCCGAGTGGTGAAAGAAACTGCACTTCATGCTTAGGTGATTTCAGTTTACACAGCTCAAGGCACTGGTAATCTGACACAGGTCTCCTTTAACAATATGTAATGAGGCCTTCCCTAGAGATGCTCACTACAGTGCATTGCATTTAGCTGAATATGTGCACAAAAGACTCACTGGACATAGATTTTATCACTCAGACTACTCAAAATTATATGCAAACACTACTGAAAAAGAAAAACATGCAGGCGTCAAGTTTTCTTTTTAAAATCATCCTTACCGATAGATAAAAGTCACAAAAGGCAAACACTTGAGGCTATCGTGCTCATTAAATTTTAAAATTCTCTTTCTGCATTTTTTATTTGTGCAAATAAAATCTGAAATAAGCAAAGCACGTGGGTACATTTTCAAATTAATGCTGGTATTAATAAAGCAAAATTCAAATTACCCCTACACATATTA
>NW_007275226.1:0-528 GCF_000164805.1 Carlito syrichta | reverse complement strand
AGAAGAAAACACACACAAGAAAATATTGACAACTTAGGTTTTGGCAATGACTTTCAAAATATTACCCTCAATATATGGTCAACACAAGCCAAAACTAGGTAAATGGGACTACATCAAATTAAAAAGCTTCTGCCCAGCCAAGGATACGATTGACAGAGAGCAGAAGCAACCTACAAATTGGGAGAAATTATCTGTAAACCTTATATCTGATAAGCAGGTCATGTCCAAAATATATAAGAAACTCAAGCAACCCAACAGTAAGAAAACAAATAGCCAGTTTAAAAATCAGGCAAAAATACTTGAATAAACATTTCTCAAAAGAAGAGACATACAAACGGCAAAAAGATCTATTAAAATGTTTTTAATATCACTCATCCTCAAGGAAATATATATTAAAACCACAATGAGTTATACTCTCATACCTGTTAGGATGACTGTTATCAAAAAGATGGAAGATAGCAAGTGCTGTTGAGGGTGTCGAGAAAGGGAACCCTTGCACACTGTGGGTGGGAATGTTAATTAGTACCG
>NW_007275225.1:0-745 GCF_000164805.1 Carlito syrichta | reverse complement strand
TTTTAAAATGAGAGCCAAACAAAAATGGGGTTACATTCTGATCTCAGCATACGAGCTTTCCAGTTTGCAACCTCTGATCTAATTCTCTCCTCAGCTACCTGTGTTCTACTTTAGTTTGAAGCTGTTAGGATTGGGGTTGGCAGGGAAGGACATCGCAAATGCAGCCAGAAGAACAGCACTAAAGGCAGATGGAGAAGAGAGTTCTACTACACAACTTCAAGCTTTCTCCTGTGTGCCGGAAGGTAAGGAAGGCAACATCAGAGCTCTGGGAGACCAGAGCAACCCCACCCTCACATAGCTCTGTCTCTTCACTACCACTGTGGGCTTCCATCTTTACTAACCTTAGAGAGTTTCCATCCCATGAGAAAGGCTTTTCTAGGATGTTGAATGCTATGACAAACAATGTTGTGTTGACTTACCTATACACATCTCATCATCTATTTCTGCATCTCCTATGCACTGAAATTTAAATTCATTTAAGGAATCTGCAAACTTCTACTTTGCTGAAAACAAATCTAGAGAGAAAAAGAAAAATCAGAAATTACTGAAAGTACATTGGCTTTCTGATTTGCTGACCTTCTTGTTCCTTCTGTGAAAATGACAGCAAAAGATTTGTTCTGGTCCATTTAGAAGCAAAAAATAAGCCAGGTTCAGTGGCTCAGCCTTGTAATCCCGCTCCTTTGGGAGGCTGAGGTGAGTGGATTGCCTGAGCCTGTGGGTCCAAGACCCGCCTGGGCAAGTCGGG
>NW_007275224.1:0-468 GCF_000164805.1 Carlito syrichta | reverse complement strand
GATGCGATCCGTTGCTGATGAGCACCTAGATTGATTTCATGTGTTTTCTACTGTGAATACTGCCACGACATACGTTTGTGTGGCAGGTATCTTTTGGTGAAAGGATTTACGTTTCATTGGATGTATGCCCAGTATTGGTATTGCTGGGTTGCGTGGTGAATCTATTTTTAAATCTTTCAGCAAACTCCAAAACTGCTTTGCAAAGGACTGAACTAGCTTTCGTTCTGACCAACAGTGTGTGAGTGATACTTTTCTGCACAACCTCCTCAACATCTGACATTTTTTGACTTATTGACAATAGCCGTCTTACTGGTGAGAGATGATATCTCATTGGGAATCTGGTCTGCATTTCTCTGATGATTATCGATGTTAAATATTCTTTTCATTTGTTTGCTAGCTGCTTGTTTCATATTGTAAAATGTCTGTCGATGTTCTTAGCTCACTTTTTTAATGAGGTTGATTTTTCTT
>NW_007275223.1:0-599 GCF_000164805.1 Carlito syrichta | reverse complement strand
TTCGTCGGGTGTGGTAGCATGCACCTGTAGTTCCAGCTACTTGGAAGGATGAGGCGGAAGGATCACCGAAGCCCACCAGGTCAAGGCTGCGGTGGCCGGGAGCGGCCACTACAGTCCAGTCTGGGCGACAGAGTGAGACTCCAACTCAAAAAAGAAAGAAAGAAATGGAACCCCATCCCCTGTGGGTGTTTGAGCCATAATCCACAGCCCATTCATTCCACAATCCCTTCCTATTGTAGCTCTCTTCTATAAAGAGCAGTTTGGGGCTCCTAAAATCAGAACAGAAATTTATTTTTTCAGTTAATCACACAAATGAGCAAGGAGTAAGAAGAATTGGATAAGGAAATATGGCCCCTGCCCTGAAGAAGCTGATAGTTGAATAGGGCCACAGACATTGCTGCATGCAGGATGGTTGTGTGCGTTCAGCTGGCCCTGCATTTCCCTGGGTTCTGCATCTATGAATTCAACCCACCACCGATCAAAAATATTTGTTGAAAATCATGTTTGTATGGAACACGTGCAGACTTTAAAAAAAACTCTCATTCCCTGAACATTACTGTATAACAGCTATTTGCATAGCATTTATACTGCATTAGGTA
>NW_007275222.1:0-571 GCF_000164805.1 Carlito syrichta | reverse complement strand
CATTGAGGGACTTCCAAGGCTGAGTCCTGCAGGCTTCTGCCTTGTTTTCTGGAATTCTCACTATTGAAGTCTGCAGCTGCCACATAAGCAAACAGACTGCCCTGTGGATGCCATGCTATGAGAAAACCCAAACTAGCTTATGCAGAGAAACCACATGGAAAGGCTCTGAGACCACATTAAAAGAGAGAGATGCTTGGCAGCTAACAGATGCTCCATACTCCCTCCTTTGCGGTTCCAGCTTCAGCCACCATTTAACTACAACCCATGAAGACAACAAGCTCGCTGCCCAGTTGGGGCCTTCCTGACTTTCTCAACTACAGAAGTCACAAGATTCAAGAAGGACTAAGTTTTGTGGCAATTTACTATGCACCAAAGGTAACTGAAATGAAGTCCCTGTAGGGAGAACACCATTTGCTTTGTCCGCCAGTCATTATGAGCTCTGGTCTATAGTATGTATTTCACAAATATCTATCAAATTGGTTGAATAGAGGTAAGAGGTAGGTACATTGGTAGCATAAAGGAATTCTGGGATCAAGGCACGTGCATGGTCAGCTTCTGGTAAGGGCTCACT
>NW_007275221.1:0-720 GCF_000164805.1 Carlito syrichta | reverse complement strand
AATAATAAGTACCTTCAGTATTCCTCCTACTCATGTATGTTTTTATACTTTTCCTATGCATTATACTACAGGTGCTATACATTTGTGTGCATTATATTTTCAACACACATGCACTCCTGCATAAACAGTATAGTGTTGTTTTGTTATTACATGTGTGTTTTTGCTGCTACAAACTCCATAGAAAAGGTGTCATAATGTCAACTTTAATCTTTTCTGTCAATATTATATTTTTGTGATATATTCATCTTTAGTTTTGCATGGCAGGTGTCAGCACACTTTTCCTGAAAATATCTGAATAGCATAGCAAAGGGCCACATACTGTATGCTGTACAGGCCACACAGTCTTTGTGACATCTAAACTCTCTGCTTATAGTGTGGAAGCACACAGATAATATATAAGTGAATGGAGGTGGTTGTATTCCAATAAAACTTTATTTGTAAAAACAGGTAGTGGATCTGATTTGGTCCACCTGTCACATAGTGACCCAACCCTGCAATATAATATTTCACTGAAGAAATATGCTACAATTAATTTTTTCAGTTTTATAATATGATGATTCATTTTTGTTGTCAACTTGACAGGATTAAGAAATATGCAGATAGCCGGCAAAGTATTATTTCTGGGTATGTCTGTGAGGGTGTTTTCAGAAGAGACTAGCCTTTGAATCAGTGGAATAAGTAAGGAAGATTTGCCCTCAGTGTAGCCAGGCTCTATTCAAT
>NW_007275220.1:0-309 GCF_000164805.1 Carlito syrichta | reverse complement strand
GGGTACAGAGAACTCGTCTTTCCTCAGGATTCCTGAATGAAAGTCGTGCTAGAAACCCAGGATGTAATTGAATGTGGAAAACATAAGAAGTCTGCAGTTGGCAACAGCAATTAAAGTCACTTTTAAAGGGCTCCCTTCCCTCTCATGCCCTTAATGAAGGTAGCTTTAATTAAGCTACATTAGAATCTGACAGTTTCACTCACTTTAATGTGATCCATCGTGAGTCAGATGACATTGGATCACGACTGAACTAAGATGACACTTCAAATGGTGTCTCTTGTGCACACCAGGCTGAACACTGGAGTCTAG
>NW_007275219.1:0-779 GCF_000164805.1 Carlito syrichta | reverse complement strand
TTTCTTTTTTTAGTAGAGGTCTCACTCTGTCGCCCAGGCTGGAGGACAGTGTCATGCTCACAGTCACCCCAGTGTTGATCTGCTGGGCTCCGGTGATCTTTCTGCCTCAGCCTTCCAGGTAGTTGGAAGTACAGGTGCATGTCACCACGCCTGGCTAATTTTTGATTTAATGTAGAAACGAGGCCTTGCAAAGTTGCCCGGGCTGGTCTCAAACCCGTGGGCTCAGGCAATCCACTAGCCTCAGTCTCCCAAAGTGCTGGGATGACAGGCTGAGCCACTGAGCCCAGCCTCTTCTTCTTTTTCTTCTTTGCCAGACAGGGTCTGGCTCTGCTCACCAGGCTGGAATGCAGTGGTGTGATCATAGCTCACTGTAGCCTTGAACTCCTGGTCTCAAGCGATCCCTCTTCCTCAGTTTTCCGAGTAGCTGTAATTATAGGTGCCACTATGCTTGGCTAATTTTTAAAATTTTTTTTGTGGAGACTGGGAGTCTATATTGCCCAGGCTGTCTTTTCATAAAACCCTCATAAGAATGGATTAGAGCCCACTCATATGACCTCATTTTTAGCGTAACTACTTTTTTGGTGTGTTTTTGGAGTCAAAGTCTCACTCTGTCACCCAGGCTGGAGTGTAGTTCCATGTTTATGGCCACCACAGCCTCAGCCTGCTGAGTTCAGGTAATCCTTCCCCTTCAGCCTTCCAAGTAGCAGGAACCACAGACACACACAACCATGCCTGGCTAATTTTTTGATTTATTGTAGAGATGAGGTCTTGCCAAGTTA
>NW_007275218.1:0-548 GCF_000164805.1 Carlito syrichta | reverse complement strand
GACTCCAACTCAAAAAAAAAAAGAAAAACAATATCTCTCTGGACCTAAAATGTAAATATTGAAGAGTCACAGGACACAAAGTTAATATACAAAATTAAATTTTTTCCTATATACTATCAGTGAAAAATTGAAATTTGAAATTTTGAAAAACCAATACCATTTACCAAAAAGATTTCAAAAAGTTCTAAATAAAGTGACCTACAGTCCATGCTTGTTAATTGGAAGACTCAGCAATATTAAGGTGACAATTATACTCAACTTGATCTATAGATTTAATGCAATGTCAGTCAAAATCCCAGCAAGTTTTTTGCCAATATTGCAAAACTGATTCTAAAACTTATGTGGTTCACTAATCTTTACAGAAATGCAAATCAAAACTATGATGAGATACCACCTAACTCCAGTAAGAATGGTCATCATTAATAAATAAAAAATGTTGCTACAAGTGCAGACAAAAGGGAACACTTACACACTGATGGTGGGGGTGCAATCTAGTTCACCCTCTATGGAAAGCAATGCGGTGATTCCTAAAAGAACTAAAAGTTGAG
>NW_007275217.1:0-552 GCF_000164805.1 Carlito syrichta | reverse complement strand
CGATGAAGTTTCCCGACAAACTTCCTAAGCTCAACATATCCTCCTGCCACTGCATCCCAAAATGCTGGGATCACAGTCATGAGCTTCTGTGTCTGACTGGTGTTTTTATTATTATAATGAAGCAAGTGTTGCAATCGGCCACTCTCTGTGTCTTGTTCGTATGTGGATGAACAGCGGACTGGCATCTATTGTCCAAAGCGAGACTAATGGTGAAACATTGCCTATTTAGTAAGTTTTTAAAGGTTGTGGTCTGTAGAGTGGCTCTAGATGGACCGTCGCTGCAAAATCTGGTGGTTAAATACATGAGCAAAGCAAAGTCCTGTCCTTGTTCGGCCTCAAAAGCAGGGGGGCAGATGGCATCAACAATCGCATAGCCCCTTGAAAAGACAGCCTCTGCAGTCATGGGTGGACCACCAACCATGGAAACACAGCTCAATGGAAAGAGTTTTGCCTGTTGCTTTATGCTGCTTGGACTCGGGCCAGTGTCCACTGGTCCCTCCCACAGGAGAGTGCCAGCCACGAAAGCCCATCCCCAAAGGAAATACTGTTAAA
>NW_007275216.1:0-569 GCF_000164805.1 Carlito syrichta | reverse complement strand
TCTCACACACACACACACAGATACACACATGCATACACACAAAGGTGTATATATGTATGTGCATATGAGATATGCAAATCTCAAACTCTGTCTCCATATATATATATGGAAATATGTGGAAAAAAGTGATAAAGGGCAATTAATAGGATTTAGTTAAAACACAAAGTAAGAAAAATAATTAGTGGAAAATAATCTGAAAAGCAAGTTAAGTCATATCCAATTATGTATAACCTTAGAAATTAAGATAAATTACTTAGACTTTATGGGATAAGCAGAAGAATTACTAGATTTTTATTTATTTATTTATTATTTTTTATTTTATTTTATTTTATTTTATTTTTTGAGTTGGAGTCTCACTCCATCGCTCAGACTGGAGTGCAGTGGCCAGTCCCGGCCACCGCAGCCTTGACCTGCTGTATTCTGGTGATCTTTCTGCCTCAGCCTTCCAGAATTACAGGCATGCACTTCCACACCCAGCTGATTTTTTTGATTTATTGTAGAGAAGAGGTCTCATCAAGTTGCCCAGTAGAGTCTCAAACCCGCAGGCTCAAGCAATTCACTCACCTTGG
>NW_007275215.1:0-562 GCF_000164805.1 Carlito syrichta | reverse complement strand
TCTGCACTCCAGTCTGGGCGATGGAGTGATACTCCAACTGAATCAAAAAAAGAACACAATCCCTTTTACAACAAAGACACACACACACAACTTGAAATAATTTTATATAAGGAGATGATGCATGTCTACAAAGAGAAATACAAAATATTGTTGAAAAAAATGAAAGAGATACAGACAAATTGAAGACCTCCCAACTTCATGAATCGAAGGAATCGACATCACTGAAATGTTTGTACTGCCTAAAGCGATCTGAAGGTTCAATGCAATTTCTATCAACCCACGAGTTCCACTTTTTACAGAATTAGAAAAAACAATTCTGAAATTTACATTAAAGCAAAAAAGAGCCCAAATAACCAAAGACTTTATAATAAAAAGATTTTTAGGGAAGGAGAACCACTATCTTAGAATTAACTCCCTATTATCAAAAGTCAGACATTTCCTGGCTTTTAATGATGTTGGCTCTTTCTGCAAAAGTGTTATTTTTGAAACCTGCGCTCACATGTTAATTGCTACACATTTCACAATCGCACAGATGTAGAATCACCTAAATGTCCAGAAGCCG
>NW_007275214.1:0-619 GCF_000164805.1 Carlito syrichta | reverse complement strand
TGCAGTGTGACAGGGTGTGTTCTGTGCCGCTGAAAAGTGAAATCAGGTCATAAGGTGGCAGGCCCTGCCCCTGGTTAAAGAGGTCCTGTTGTGGGGTAGCAGCCATTCCCCAATCATCCCTGGCAGCTGTCCCAGCAGTGTGGCTGCTCAGATGTGCGCTGGGAGCTTTCCCAAGCCTGGCTTGCATTTCACCTTTGTCTGTTTTGTTGAGGTGTGATTGTCTGGTTTGAGTCATTCTTGCCTTCTGGGGAGACACAGGAGGATTTTCAGGTGGGGAGATGAGCAAATCTGTTGTTACTCCTTGCTAAAATTGGAATGTGTACAACCACACCCACACTCAATGGACACACCTCTTGGGGCTCTTGGAGGGCTTTGTCTTCCATTCTAGAATATTTCTTCTCTTGCTTTTTTCACCTGCCTGTCTATGGCCTCCTCTGTCCTTCCTCCCCATGGTGTTCTGATTTCAGATGCATCTCTTTCTTTCTTGACTTGCCAGGGAGTATTTGTGTTCTGAGAGAGAGCCTCAGCCTGGGCTGGCTGGTTTTGATAGATGCCTGAGTCCTCTGCCAGCAACTTTTGACTTTTTGGCAAGGACTATTCCATGAAATTGACCGAACCA
>NW_007275213.1:0-305 GCF_000164805.1 Carlito syrichta | reverse complement strand
TGCAGACAAAAATATTAAGTAAGGCTTAATCATTTTAAAATAATATCAGCATAATACAGCTTTTCAGATGGTTAGAGGATCCACTGATTTTTCAAGTTTCCTTCAAGGCAGTTTGGAAATGGAAATAGATTAGCAACAAAGTGATACACTTTGAAAAAAACAAATACAAGATTCCTAGAAACCCATGTATTTTTTTTAGAATGTTGACATTCCCTTAACAAACTTACACATTAGGTTTCTTGAAAAGTTACTGTTTTGATTTTGGGAGTAATTATCATATCTACCTGAGCATTTATATATAGCAG
>NW_007275212.1:0-781 GCF_000164805.1 Carlito syrichta | reverse complement strand
CATTATCCTCTGAGTAGCTGGAGGTCAAGTGCCCTTCAGAGATTGGTGACCATGAGCTCAGAGGCAATGTGGAAGACAAAGTAAGTGATGTGTCTGTGATATAGCAAGAAACAGAGGGGTTGTGTCTTTTCAATTGTGGATCACAGACTTTTATCCTCTTCACATATGTGCCTTTAACAGGGTTATCCCACCCTACTCTCCTAAGGGTGGGTGTGCCCTTTCTCTGGGGCCTGTGGGGTGGACTGGACTGGACTCATCCCAGGAGGCAGCATCTTCATGCATCCTGATACCATGTGGCATGTGGTCCAGCCTCCCCTTGTACCAAAGGTGCGGTCTCCTGGGACCCATCTCTTGTAACATGGAGCACTGTGGAGAAGAAAAGTTATAGACACAACTCTCCCAAGCAATGCTGGTCTGTCTGGCAGGTGGGCCCCTCTTCTGCCAGTTGGAGAACTTCAGGATGCCTTCTTAGGGAGGGGCAAGGCCACTGTAGGAAATGGAGTTCCAGCAATAGCGTCCTGCTCATTTATCTGTAGAGTGCTGATAGCCAGGGGTGTGTCTACCAGCTCTCTGCCAGCACTTGGCTTTGTGGGAAGGTTGATCCCTCCCTGGGACTGCTTTCTGGCATGGACTGTATTGACAATGTCTGTGCAGACCATCATGGACTGTGAGGTGAACAGCTATGGTGTAGGACAACCAGGCCCCATTCCATCTCCCATTACACTAGATCACATGGACATCTGAGATAAAGCAGTCATGAGGGGCACCAGGAGACTCTGGG
>NW_007275211.1:0-655 GCF_000164805.1 Carlito syrichta | reverse complement strand
GCATAGATATTTTTATTATTTCCATTTTAAATATGAGAAAACCAAAATTTAAGAAAAGATCACAAAACTTCCCGAAGGAGACACAGTGAGCAATGTTCAGCTGAGACCCAAACCCAAGCAGTCGTTCCTCCAGTAGCTGTCCTGTCCTTATAATCACTATTCCATAATAGACTCAAGAGACCTACAGGAGACTCCAGTGGTTCTGTGTTCAGCAATGGCTTCCATAAATAGCAACTTGTGGTGATTATATATAAGATTGTTAGATTTAACTTTAGAAATTTAACTAAGAGAAAATAGAGAAAAGAATTACTATTCAACATGGACCTTTCTTTGTCGTGGGGGTCTTGGAAGGGTCTTTACATTTTAGGTATACTCCTTAAACAATAAGAACACCAAATGCACAAACAGAAAGATTAAGAAATATACATAGCTGAGGCGGAAGGATCACCAGAGCCCAATAGGTCGAGGCTGCAGTGGCCAGCAGCGGCCATTCCACTCCAGTCTGGGTGACAGAGTGAGACTCCAACTCAAAAAAAAAAAAACTACATAGAATCATGTATTAATAAGATTTAGATAACAATTGAAGAGAACAAAAACATTATAGAAATACAGTCTGAAGGTGAGTTCTATCGTCTGGCTCTCCTCTGCTGCCACC
>NW_007275210.1:0-649 GCF_000164805.1 Carlito syrichta | reverse complement strand
TTACCTATTAAAAGAGGCTTGAACTTGACAACAATTCCCTGAAGAGGACACACAAGTCATGAAAAGACACTTTTAAAAAAAATTTACTGTGACTTTTAAAGGTTAATTATATCCAGTTTGTCTTAGTAAAAATTCAAAACTTTATTAGTCATAAGTATAACCAACTTAAAAAAATAAAATCCATTCTTATTTTCTTTCTCTATCATCATTTCTCAATAACGATCTTTAAAATTTGATCATTTGTTGTGCACACTAACACTTTTTTTTTTTTTTGAGTTGGAGTCTCACTCTGTCACCCAGACTGGAGTGCAATGGCCACTCCCAGCCACCGCAGCCTCGACCTGCTGGGCTCCAGCCATCCTTCCACCTCAGCCTTCCAAGTAGCCAGAATTACAGGCATGCGCTACCACGCCCGGCTGATTTTTTGATTTATTGTAGAGATGAGGTCTCGCTGCCCAGGCAGGTCTCGAACCGGCAATCCACTCACCTCAGCCTCCCAAAGGCGCGTAATTACAGACTGAGCCACTGAGCCCGACTACACTAATACTTTTTAAAAAATGAACTACCTGTTTTGGATTTAAATCTATACTTTTTTCCTTTTTAGGAAATTATTATGAAGCATTATGTTTCTTCTGAAAGGGAAATGGGG
>NW_007275209.1:0-767 GCF_000164805.1 Carlito syrichta | reverse complement strand
TGCTGATGAGCACCTAGATTGATTTCATGTGTTTTCTACTGTGAATACTGCCACCACATACGTTTGTGTGGCAGGTATCTTTTGGTGAAAGGATTTACGTTTCATTGGATGTATGCCCAGTATTGGGATTGCTGGGTTGCGTGGTGAATCTGTTTTTAAATCTTTCAGCAAACTCCAAAACTGCTTTGCAAAGGACTGAACTAGCTTTCGTTCTGACCAACAGTGTGTGAGTGATACTTTTCTGCACAACCTCATCAACATCTGACATTTTTTGACTTATTGACAATAGCCGTCTTACTGGTGAGAGATGATATCTCATTGGGAATCTGGTCTGCATTTCTCTGATGATTATCGATGTTAAATATTCTTTTCATTTGTTTGCTAGCTGCTTGTTTCCTATTGTAAAATGTCTGTCGATGTTCTTAGCTCACTTTTTTAATGAGGTTGATTTTTTTCTTTTTGGGATTTTTAAGTTTCTTACTGACTCAGAATATTATGGCTTTGTCGGATGCATGGTTTGCAAATATTTTCTCCCGTTTGGTGGATTGTCTGTGTACTCCGTTGAATGTTTGTTTTTGCTATGCATACGCATTTTAGCTTAATGAAGTTCTACTTGTCCGTTTTTGTTTGTTATGTTTGCTTTTGCAGACTCAGAAATAAATGTGTTGCTTAGGCCAATATCTTGCAGTGTGTCTCATGGGTTTTCTTCTAAATGTGTATTGTTTGAGGTATTACATTTCCATCTTAAACGCACCTACAGCTCCTTG
>NW_007275208.1:0-567 GCF_000164805.1 Carlito syrichta | reverse complement strand
CATTGACCACACTACCCACCCCTCTTTGTAACTCCTCGTACTTTGGTTGAGTGCCACCTACCAAGTATTATTCCATCAATACTGTTGCTTTTCCAGTCATAGAATAAAACTAAAAACTAAATGTGTCCCCATACCCATGTACTTTTGAGAAATAAAAAACAGAAAAATGTGAGTCAGACTTACTTTTTCAGAACATAAAGAGGATTTATGGGTTGAATATACCGACAAAGTGCATCTGTAGCAAAAGAATACAGCATAATCCTCCATTAGGAAAACAAACCATAAAAAGAACCATGACTGAATGACTGGTATGTGAAAAGATGCCTGATGAAAAGCTTAATGATATATAAAAGAGAGTGAAATTTCAACACAGTTGTTTTTGCGACTGTGAAGCAAATAAGTGGTGATGCTGTGGTATGCCGTGATGTAAGCTTTTATGCTTCTGTCACCTGCCCTGCCCATGTAGGTATTTGGACTTCTGACTCTTGATCTAAACCAACTTATCATTGTATAGATAAAGAAACTGAAGCTAGAGTAGTTAAGGGATTGACTAGAGACAGAGGAGAG
>NW_007275207.1:0-558 GCF_000164805.1 Carlito syrichta | reverse complement strand
GAGAGATGAAGAGGAACCAATAAAATTAACAAAAGGCATCAATGAGTAAGAGGAAAGCTGAGGTGGAAAGAGGTAGTATTATACTGACACCTGATTTCATTGCTAATTTTAACATTAGGCTTCTCTATGACTAGTATGTTGATAATGTGACTCAACAGTTGATTCTGAATCCCCTGTGATTTTTTTCTCATCTGTTTTTAAAGATTTATAAATCCTCCATCTCAGGTGTGACACAAAGACAAGATGACACAGAGCCTAGAAGCAGGAGGTATTTAGTGCTCATAAATGAGTAAGGATGAGGGACCAGTAACAATGAATATTTGAAAGTGCAGGTGTCTCAGAACATCCAGACTTATGACTGCTGTCATTTTAACCTGGGGTAGAGGGTCAATTAAATCACAGTTAGCAGAAATATTGGGACAACGTTGAAATTGTAGTATACTGTTTAATCATGAAGATAAGAACTAAGAAAATTCATTAAAAAATACACAAGTGAGCCGGGCTCGGTGGCTCAGTCTGTAATCCCGTGCCTTGAGAGGCTGAGGTGAGTGGATTGCG
>NW_007275206.1:0-607 GCF_000164805.1 Carlito syrichta | reverse complement strand
CACACAGAGAGTGTGTGTGGCTGGGTGTGTGTGTCGGGGTGGGGACCGGGGATGTGTTTGGGTTTCATTTTGTAAAGACTGTTTTGAGTGTAAGTGTAGTCATTTCTAAAAGCATTGGAGTAACTACATTATGCTCAAGGAGAACATTTGTCAAAAGTGATCATCAGAGTTTGCCTGAAGGGTCCTGCTCTAGTGTGTGTCTGAATTCTAGGCAAGGGTTTTAGATAATTGGACCTATTGCCCAGTGAAGAAATGACAAAAGGCCTTTTTACTTTCAATGGAGTTAATGATAGCTGGAGTGGCCAATCACCTTTACATCCTCTCTTCATTTCATCGTGGGATTACTTATCATTTCTCGCCTTATCTGTTATCCTGTTAATCACTAAATTTGTCTTTCTGAAGATGAATGAGCATGTGATAAAAATTCTCCAATGAACTGCCTCTGGGAGAGGAAACTTTGTTGTGGAGAATGTGTGAGAAGTAAGCAGTAAGTGTTAAGCAAAAGTCAGATTGATGTTATCACTGAGGTTTCCCTGGAGTGGAGACAATTACTCCTTGTTTGTTTGGCTATTAATCCGGAATTGTGTGTGGGTGTGCAAGTCTTATG
>NW_007275205.1:0-628 GCF_000164805.1 Carlito syrichta | reverse complement strand
CCCACCAAAAGAGGATTGGATTAGAAAAATGTGGTACATATACACGATGGAATATTACGCAGCCATAAGAAAAGAATAAAATCATGAATTTTGCAGCAACCTGGAGGGAATTAGAGTCTATAATACTGAGTGACCTCTCACAAAAACAAAGGTCCGAGTATCATATGTTCTCACTCATATAATGGACCTTGAACATCCAATCTATTACTATAAGAAAATGACTGACAGTAGTGGGAAACTATGGGGGGGAGGGAGATGGGATTAATGAGCAAATATCTGTCTGGGGATGGGGAAGCACCTCTAATCAATAGGGTGCCTGAATGAAACGTATTTGTATATCTAACCCTTAACTGTACCCCACAACATCATAATAAAAAAAATTGATTATTAAAAAAATAATAATAAACTCCAAACAACAGAGAAGTCTAGCGAAATAAAGAAGATTTATCCTCAACCCCATCACCCCTAAAAGAACAGTATTGCGTGAATATTTCTGGTTTGTTTTTAAACACATACATTTTAACTGTACAATATTGTCAGAGCTGCTTCACAAATAGATGACTTTGAAACCTACCTGGAGTAACAAGGCTGGAAGACACAGAAACAATGCTCACATCTGAGGTTTAGC
>NW_007275204.1:0-734 GCF_000164805.1 Carlito syrichta | reverse complement strand
TAAGTTGTATTTTGAATCATTAAAGGAAATTGTTATTTCAATAAATAGGAATATTTACTAAGAACTGAACTCTCCAAGTACAGATATAAAACATTGAATTTACTTAAGACAGGGCATGCATGTGTTATTAGTAAAGCACAGATGATATGTAATATTGTGATCAATTTGTTTTTTGTTTTCATGTCCCAGCTATATCGATAATTCTGGAACCTTAGGTTGGAGGAAATGGGTAATGGGATTCCTCCTCAATTTTACCTGTGTTGTATGAGATGGCCATTTGTATACAAAGCAAAAGTTGATAGAGAAGCCAAAGAAAAGGAGATATAAACCAGCAGTACTAAGATTATTCTTGCAAATGATTTTAAAGATATTTCCATCTAAGTTGTATGTAGCTTAGACAAACTATTTTATGAAAAATGACCTCCTGCCATTTGTTTGCTAAACTCTGATGTGTCCATGTGGCCCTTTGAGCTATGGCCTCTGTGTATTCCTAAGCTTTAAGCTTTGCCCCCCTCCTCTACCTTGGAAAGGTGACTCACCTCTCTCTCTCTCTCTCTCTCCTCTCTCTCACCCCTCCTGCTCCCTCCCTCCCCTCTTTCTTTCTCTTTCTCCCCCTCTCTTTTACTTTTAAATAAATTGTATCTTCCAAGTTGACTTCTGTGCAATTCTTTGTATCTTACCTGTGGCACCAGATCACAGACCCCTGGTCTGACCTAACATTTTGGAGGCCCTGA
>NW_007275203.1:0-571 GCF_000164805.1 Carlito syrichta | reverse complement strand
CCTCCATATCACCGCACACAAAAATTAACTCTAAATGGATCAAAGACCTAAATGTAAAACCTCAAACTCTAAGAGTCTTAGAAAATGCAGGAGACACCCTTATGGAAATTGGAACCGGCCACCAATTCTTATTCAGAACCCTAAACCGATACCTTAAGAAATAAGATAGATGAGTGGGACCTCATAAAATTAATGAACTTCTGCAAAGCAGAATACACCATCAAGTCAGTAGGGAGACAGCCCACAGAATGGGAAATATTATTTGTCAACTGTATATATGGCAGAGGCCAAAACTCTAGGATCTACAAGAAACTCAAATGCCGGAAAGGAAAAAAAAACAGTCTCTTTTAAAAGTGGGCAAAAGATATAAATAGACACTTCTCAAAAAAAGATATAAGGGCAGTCAACAGACACTCAGGCATCATCAGAAAAATGCAAATCAAAGCTACATTGAAATACCACCTAAGCCCAGTAAGAATGGCCATCACTAAAATACAAACAACAACAGATGCTAGCAAGGATGTGGAGAAAAAGAAAGGCTTCTACACTGCTGGTCGAAATGTAAGGTAGA
>NW_007275202.1:0-655 GCF_000164805.1 Carlito syrichta | reverse complement strand
TCCTTGGAACCTGTTGGGGACGCCTGGCAGGGGATCTGGATGTGTTAGGCCCAGAAAGAAATCCATGAAACCAAGAGCCCATCCCAATTGTACCTCTGTTTCCACAATATAAGCTGAGGAATAACAAAACCTGGCCAGAAGGTGGCTCCCTAGCCCCTAACACCCTTTTGCAGCTTGATTTGTACTTAAAGAAAAACAACAAATACCTTGAAATCCCATATATTCAGGCCTTTTATGAGTTAGCCTGCCACCCAGATATCCGTTCTTCCTGTCAAATTTCTGTGTTGGCTCCCCAGACCCCATTGTCCATAGTTCATGAGAGGATATTAATCCTGCTAAGTGAGCCAATCCTCCCTCCAAAAGGTTTTCACCTCTTTTCTTTCTTCTTTCTTTTTTTTTTCTTGAGTTGGAGTCTCACTCTGTTGCCCAGATTGGAGTGCAGTGGCTGCTCCTGGTCACCGCAGCCTTGACCTGCTGGGCTCCAGGGATACTTCCACCTCAGCCTTCCAGGTAGCTGTAACTACAGGCTCATGCTACCACGCCCAGCTAAATTTTTTGATTTATTGTAGAGATGAGGTTTCACCTGCCCAGGCGGATCTCGAACCCGCGGACTCAGGCAATCCACTCACCTCAGCCTCCCAAAGGTGCGGGATTG
>NW_007275201.1:0-609 GCF_000164805.1 Carlito syrichta | reverse complement strand
AGTTTGTTTAAAATGATCAACCTCCAAAAGTACTTCAGATAAAGGCATACAGGTTTATTTTTACGATGCTATCTGAAATTTGTGAGTGATGAGGAAATGTAGATGAAATAAATCTGTAGGCCAGAAACTCAATTTTTTAGTACTTAAAATACAGAGAGAAAATACCACTACCTAAGAAAACCTGACATTGACAACACAATGGAAATAAAGATTAATGTAAAAAGAATAAATGGCAAGAAGTCTCAGGTATTACTGGCAAAAGAAAACAATGGATCAGAGAAAAGAAGAAAAAAAAACTAAATAAATCGAAATATAGAATAAAAACATCATTTCAAGGGTACTGCCTCCTCTAAATATCTTACCCCTTAGGTTCAATATGTGGTAGATAGAAGAGATTGTCTAATCTTATTTGCAATAGAGAAATAAGGGCAGAGGTCTCACATATGCTAATTTAAGGGTCTGACAGTGGAATGACTTGCAATAATTTTTTCATTTGGAGTCAGAGACCCACTCTACACTCTAACTTGCATTTCTTTCTCCCTGAGTTTCTTGCCTTTCAGCAAGTAATACAAAGAAAGGCAGAGGAGATAGAAAAATGAGTTAGTCCAA
>NW_007275200.1:0-637 GCF_000164805.1 Carlito syrichta | reverse complement strand
CCAGGAAGCCAAAAGGGCAGGACCAGAATACGTGACTTCAGGTCCCCGTAGAAAGTCCCACATGGGCCCCGGGGACCAGTGACATGGCCTGATCTTCTCTCGTCTCGTCGATGCCCAGCTAGGGCGGAGGAAGCAGGGCTAGCCGGGTGGAAGAAATGACTCGAGGAAAGAATCTGTGGAGAGCAGAGTCCCAGAAGAATCTCCCGTGTGGAACCCGATCGCTCTCAGGCTCCCCAGAGGGAAGGAAGAGGAGGAGGAGGAGGAGAAGCAGCCGGCAGAACCTGGGAAGCAGGGGTGCTGTTCTCAAAGGGAATGTTTAAAAGACACTCAACTTTACACAGCAGTGAATCTTCCTTTGCGAAGCTACAGTCTGGTCACGTCTCTCTGAGCGATTGTAGCCATGTTTCCTAATTTTGACCTCCTCTCCTACATCGGGGAGGTGAATCTCCTCTCTCTTCTCTCTAATTTACTTTCTAAAAAACTATATCATGCTATCTAACTTCTGTACAATTCTTTGCATCTTTCAAGAGTCACTGGATTGCGCACCACAACACCGGTGGGTCTGATCTAACATTTTAAAGTCCCCTACCAGGATTCTCAACCTAACATTTTTAGTGGTCCCACGGAGATTCTGGCG
>NW_007275199.1:0-674 GCF_000164805.1 Carlito syrichta | reverse complement strand
TGAGATTTACTATAAGTTTTACTGCCATGTATGCACACTGGTCACTAATCACACGCCAATATTATAGGTATAACTGATATCCTATGTCAGAGGCGATCTTCCAGATGGGCCTTTACAGGCATCAGCCATGTAGCTATAGATGTTGGCTCCCAACACGCTAGGGCATTTTTTAATTCATCTTGTAAATGAATTTTGACTTCTTCTCTGAAGTGTGATGGGTTTAGAGCAAAGAATGGCACAATTGGACTTAATTTTTCTTAGGACCACTCTGCATGATTAGAATTGAAGTAGGCAGCAGGGAGACCAGCAAGAGTCTGTTGTCATGATGCAGGTGAGAAATGATGGTATGTGGACCAGGTGGAGGTGGTGGTGAAAATGAAGAGAAATGACCGGATTTTGTGTAGGTTTTAAAGCTACAATCAACAGGAGGTGGGAAATGAAAGAGCTAGGAGAGGCCAGGATGACCCATGGTTTCTGGCCTGAACCATGGGAAGAACTGAGTGAGCATTACCTAAAGTAAAGAAGACTTCACAGGGATGGGATACAGAAGGGATAAAGCTAGTTCTGGAATGTTAAATGTGAGGTGCTAACTAGAATTTCAAGTGCAATTATCAAGTAAGCATGGTAAACAAGAGTTTCTGTAGTTTGAGTATGCATCTGGCCTGTGATATAAG
>NW_007275198.1:0-744 GCF_000164805.1 Carlito syrichta | reverse complement strand
GGCATGTTACTATCACTGTACAACCCTACTGGCACCATGTGTCCAAATTTGGAGTCTGTAGTGCAGCCCGTCACATACCATGTTTGTAGAAATTATCTGAGAGCCCGTCTTGGGTCGTGAGATGGATGCTGGTTACCAAGGGGGACTGAGCTCTGTTTCCAGGGTCAGCCAAAGACCTTCCAATTTGGAAAATCTACTCACAGTCTGATCCTGAGCCTCACAGCTTGGAGCTCATCACAGACAAGCTATATTGATACCATTCTTGCTGTCCCGAGTCCAGCTTTTCTGGCAAACATGATCAGTTCGCATATTATCTGAGTGGACCTTTGCAAATTGGAATTATATGTCTATGGCTTGGTGCAGCACAGTACCTTGGCTTTGTGTAACATGGTCCCTTACAACATCTAAGCACCCACAGAGGTAATTCAAGTCTGCCAATTCAACTCAGAAGAGCATAAATTTTTAGTTTGTATCCATTATTGTTGTGTGTATTTTAGTTGAAATGTGCCTCTTTCCAAAGATAACTCCAAATTATCACTGAATATTTTATGAACAAAGCAAGCTTGTGTAGAGAAATCCTATGTTAGACAGAAACTAATAATATCAGAAGATTTAATATAGCCCCAAATAAACATAACTCATATACTTATTCAGTTATTTATTCATTCATTCTCTTATGTAGCTAGTAATACCCTAGGCACTAAAAATATAATTGTGAGCAAAACATAAGCTTTGCCCTCAATG
>NW_007275197.1:0-632 GCF_000164805.1 Carlito syrichta | reverse complement strand
TTCTCGAGCCATGGCCGCCCGTTTCCTAACTTTGAGCCCCTCCCCTTCCTCGGGGAGGCGGATCGCCTCTCTCTTCTGTCTAATTTACTTTCTAAACAACTATATCATCCCATCTAACTTCCGTACAGTCCTTTGTGTCTTTCGAGAGTCACCGGATGGCACACCGCACCCGGGTGGGTTTGACCTACCATCCGGGAGGCTCCGACAAGGATCCCTCACCTAAGATTTTCAGCGGTCCCACCGAGACGCCGGTACCTAACAGACGAGCGTATCCACCTGTGAGGAAAGTGACTCCATGTGTCAGTCATCAAAATGGGATTTTTTTTTTTTTTGAGTCGGAGTCTCACTCTGTCACTCAGACTGGAGTGCGGTGGCCACTTCTGGCCACTGCAGCCTCGACCCGATGGGCTCTGGTGATCCTTCCACCTCGGCCCTCCGAGGAGCTGGGACCACAGGAGCGCACTACCGGGCCCGGCCGATTTTTTTTTTTTTTTACTTATTTATCGTAGAGCTGAGGTCTTGCCAAGTTGCCCGGGCGGGACTCGAACGCTCGGGCTCAAGCGGTCCACTCGTCTCAGCCTCCCAAAGTGCGGGATCACAGACCGAGCCACCGAGACCAGCCGGAGTTGGAA
>NW_007275196.1:0-358 GCF_000164805.1 Carlito syrichta | reverse complement strand
CAAGTCCCCACCACTTGGGGGGGCTGGTGGGGATACCAGAACTCTAACCTGTGGCAGTCCAGCCCATAGTGGGGGACAAAAGCAAGTATGTTAAAACACTGTTTTCTTATAAAATTCCATTTACAGAAGAATCTTCCAGTCTCCCAGTCAACTCCTGGTACCTTTTACGTCATTTCACACTTTCTCTCCCATCTTTCTCCTTGTCCCTGATGAAATATCAAATGCAATGCGGTCTTGGAATCCCTTCCCCTTTGTCTGGGCTGCATTCCTCACAGGTGAGATACCCCCCACCCCCACCTCCGCCCCAAGCAGGTCACCAGGCGACCTCTATATGCCAGTGGATGGACTAAGCACTGGA
>NW_007275195.1:0-698 GCF_000164805.1 Carlito syrichta | reverse complement strand
ATAAGATTTAGATAACAATTGAAGAGAACAAAACCATTATAGAAATACAGTCTGAAGGTGAGTTCTATCGTCTGGCTCTCCTGTGCTGCCACCATGGACTTCACCACTTGTTCCACCACCTACTCCTCCAACTACCGGTCCCTGGGCTCCATCCCGCCACCCAGCCTCTGGCCCCCCCGGCAGCTCGGCCATTGGCTATGCAGGCGCTGGTGGCTCGGGCTCCCGGATCTCTGTGTCCCACTCCACCAGTTTCCAGGGCAGCTGGGGGTCCGGGGGCCTGACCACGGGGATGGCTGGGAGTCTGGGGTGGGATCCAGAGTGAGAAGGAGATCATGCAAGAGCTGAATGACTGCTTGGCCTCCTACCTGGAGAGGGTTAGGAGTCTGGAGCCCGAGAACTGGAGGCTGGAGAGCAAACTCCGGGAACACCTGGAGAAGAAGGGACCCCAGGTCAGAGACTGGGGACATTACTTCAAGACCATCGAGGACCTGAGGGGTCAGATCTTTGCAAATTCTGTGAACAATGCCCGCATCGTTCAGATTGACAATGCCCGTCTTGCTGCTGATGACTTTAGAGTCAAGTATGAGACAGAGCTGGCCATGCGCCAGTCTGTGGAGAGAGACATCCATGGGCTCCACAAGGTCATTGATGACACCAATGTCACCCAGCTGCAACTGGAGACAGAGATCGAGGCCCTC
>NW_007275194.1:0-709 GCF_000164805.1 Carlito syrichta | reverse complement strand
GTATCATAGGAGATGATGGAAGGCCTGGATGTAATAGAGCCTTACCAAGTTGTCATAGTAAGAAACATTTTTTTTAATTGCTGAGTTTTCACTATTAGAAAGAATCAAGGAACATTTCAATTCATTTCTGGATTTTAAAAGGTCAGCCATTGGAGATATATTATACAAGAATGGTATAGGCAAAGCAGAGATTTTTATCAAAGGTGTTTAAAAATTGAATGCATTATTGTACTAGCTTTTTAAAAGCACCCATATTCCCAGGTGTCCCTAAAGTAATATGCATATTATAAGAGGTGAACTCTCTGAGAGCAGGGTTATTGCTTGATGTGTTCCTTTGTGTGCTCTCAGGACATAGAGGAGTGCCCGGGAATGCTAGATGCTCAGAAAATACTAAGTGAGACACAAACACTGAAACTGACATTTCAACACAAATAGATAAAATGCAACAACTTAAGCATTTTCAAGAGTTAGTGATAACTCTTTATCTGAAATAAAGATACAGAAGAATATACATTACTTCTAAGGATTAGGTTTACTAGATGTATATGTCTATATAGCTCCCTATATACGAGAATAGAGAAACAGTGACAAAGAACACTTCCAGGAGGACAGAGAAACCGTGATATCATTGCAGAAGGTAATCACAGACTCTCTAGTCAGTTGGATGATCATAATGCATTGTACAAAATTGACATAGAGATGATATCAT
>NW_007275193.1:0-613 GCF_000164805.1 Carlito syrichta | reverse complement strand
TCCTATGTTCCAGGCACTGTGCTAAGTGTGTGATATGGGCCTTCCCACAATATTTGTGAGACATGGGGTTGTAAATATATTAGCTCATTTAATATTCTAATCCTTAGTATCCTAGTACAATAACTTGCCCACAGTCCCAAAAACTATTCACACTATGTAAATGAAAGGGTGTAGCTGTGTTCCAGTAAAATCTGTTTATTAAAAAAATGCAGTAGGTCATATTTGGCTCATGAGTCATACAGAGTGAGAAAGAACTTTTATCGAAGAAATGCAGCAATTATCAGGCCCAGAGAGACAATGAAATGAGATCACTGCCCATTCTGCTTCCCTCTGTGTGTTATGTGTGCATCTCTTGAAACTGCTTGTTATTGCCACAAGTGGTTATAAATTAATGTAATAATTCCATACCTGAAATTATAACCCACATCCTATAGCCTAAACAATGGATAGCCAATCACTAATCAATGCCACTTCTGTAAACTAATGAGAATTCCTGACAAGAAATTTTGTATCAGCCTATCCCCCATTTATTGCCTTTAAACGTCCACTTTACCTGCTACTAATTGGAGTGTGCATTCAGGACAACTTGAATCTATGCCCCTGGGTGGAATCC
>NW_007275192.1:0-795 GCF_000164805.1 Carlito syrichta | reverse complement strand
CCACTCACTTCAGCCTCCCAAAGTGCTGGTATGACAGGCTGAGACACCAAACCCGGCCTCAGCTTTTCTAAGATAAGAAAGTCGCCAAGCACCGTGACTGCCAGAGACAAAGGTGTCTTTGGTATCTGGACACTTGCCAGAAGATCTCCAAATTAAAGAAAGATGGGCTCATCTCAGGTAGAGAGAACCCCAGGGAACATGCAAGCCAAGGCACCTCTGCAGTAAAAGATAGGTTGGCCCCATCTCTTTATTTATTTTTATTTTTATTTATCGTTTTTTGTGAGTGGGAGTCTCACTCTGTCACCCAGACTGGAGTGCAGTGGCCACTCCCAGCCACCGCAGCCTCAACCTGCTGGGTTCTGGCGATCCTTCGGCCTCAGCCTTCCGAGTAGCTGGAATTACAGGTGCACGCTACCATGCCCGGCTAACTTTTTGATTTATTGTAGAGATAAGGTCTCGCCTGCCCAGTCGGGTCTTGAACTCGCGGGTTCAGGCAATCCACTCACCTCAGCCTCCTAAAGGTGCGGGATTACAGGCTGAGCCACTGAGCCTGGCTGGCCCCATCTCTTTAAAATTAAAAAAACTTCCTAGAAGGGAAAGATTTTCTTAAGATCCTTTCTTAAGCAAACAAGACGAGAAAAATGAAACTCAGGTTGCAAAAACAGTCAGTTCCCACAACCGTCAGATGATAGAAATTAAGGAAATCCAAGCTCAGTTTAAATACTGTCATTGCAGATGATGGCAGGTTGGGTGGCTGGAGCCCCACCCAAGGTGCAATTAGGATGGCCCCCAAGA
>NW_007275191.1:0-461 GCF_000164805.1 Carlito syrichta | reverse complement strand
AGCACAACCTTGAAAAACTTACTAAATAGGCAATGTTTTACCATTAATCTCGCTTTGGACAATAGATGCCAGTCCGCTGTTCATCCACATACGAACAAGACACAGAGAGCGGCCGATTGCAACCCTTGCTTCATGATAATAATAAAAACCCCAGTCAGACACAGAAGCTCATGACTGTGATCCCAGCATTTTGGGATGCAGTGGCAGGAGGATACGTTGAGCCCGGAAGTTTGTCGGGAAACTTCATCGTTATGAAAAATACAAAAAACCCTGGAGTATGGTGGCGTGTGTCGTTAGTCCCAGCAACTCAGAAGGCTGAAGCGAGAGGACCGCTTGAGCCCGATTGTTCAAGTCTGCGATGCACTCTAACCCGGGCAATATAGCAAGACTCTGTATCTACAAAACAAAACACAAAAAACCCAAAGTAGGTTAGGCTAATTCATCATTTTTTATACTTGAAA
>NW_007275190.1:0-698 GCF_000164805.1 Carlito syrichta | reverse complement strand
GTCAGTCTGTCTGTCTGTCTGTCTTTCTTTTGTTTCCTTTCCTCTTTCCTCCTCTCTCTCATTCTTTTCTTTTTCATCTGGAGTCTCACTCCGTCACCCAGGCCGGAGCGCAGCGACACACCGCTCACGGCCGCCCACCACAGCCTCGACCCGCCGCGCTCGGGCAATCTTTCCACCTCAGCCTTCCCAGTGGCTGGAACTACAGGCACGTGCCACCGCACCCGGCCGCCTTTTTTTTAAAATCGTAGACACGAGGTCTGACCGAGTCGCTCAGGCCGTCTACAGACCCCCGGACTCGGGCAATCCTCTCACCTCGACCTCCCAGAGTTCTCGGGCGGGCGACACAGCGAGACTCCGCCCGAAAGACATGAAAAAAAAGCGTCAGGAACGCAAGCACGAGCCACCACACCGAGCTACGGCGACTCCTCTTCCCGTGCGTGTCCTCAGTCAGAAGAAGGAAGGCAAAGGCAGGGGCCCACGTCGACCACGGGTGACGCCGACAGTACCGCCAGCGTTCATCCGAGAAGAGATCCCCATCCACGTCCCGAGCCTCCCTCGCTCACCGTCGCATCCAAGGGACAGACAGGGCACCGGCGGCAAAATCATCACCCCGTGCTTTCTTTCTCACGTCGATCTTTTCAGTCTTCCACGTCTCTAAAGGCGCACACGGAAACAACCGGACATCAGAGCCGAAGGGG
>NW_007275189.1:0-430 GCF_000164805.1 Carlito syrichta | reverse complement strand
TAATCCCATCCCCCCCCCCATAGTTTCCCAGTACCGTCAGTCATTTTGTTATAGTATTACATTGGATGTTCAAGGTCCATTATATGAGTGAGAACATGTGATATTCGGATCTTTGTTTCTGTGAGAGGTCACTCAGTATTATAGACTCTAGTTCCATCCAGGTTGCTGTGAAATTCATGATTTTGTTCTTTTTTATAGCTGCATAGTATTCCATTGTGTATATGTACCACATTTTTTTAGTCCAGTCCTCTTTTAATGGGCAGCATGGTTGTTTCCAGGTTCTTGCTATTGTGAACAATGCTGCGATAAACATACGTGTGCAGGTATCTTTTTTATAGAGTGATTTGTGTTCTTCAGGGTATATTCCCAGTAGGGGGATTGCAGGGTCATATGGAAAGTCAATTTTTAGAGCTTTTAGGAATCGCCACAG
>NW_007275188.1:0-391 GCF_000164805.1 Carlito syrichta | reverse complement strand
TAAGCCCATCTGCTCTGCCTTAGAGTGAGACATTTAACAAAATATACTAGGCATTTAGGATTTCTGCATTCTGTTCTGGAGTGAGACCCCGTCTCTTTATTTTAAAGCTATAAACAGACTTACTATTTGCTACCTAGGGAGGAAAAGTCTGTATCACCAAAGCTCTTGTCTATAGAAACATTGTTGAAAACAACAAAAACTAGCGTGCCTCAGAAGATATGTGAAAGCATAAGAGACCAATGAGAAAGAAAATTATCTGCTAGCATTATCTACTAGTTCCAACTTTTCTGTATAATTTCTAAAGCTGTTTATTGATTTTTGTCCTCTCTATAGATCCTATGTGTCTGATTTTTTGAAACGCAGGCGATTTTTGATTAGATGTTAGATTTAA
>NW_007275187.1:0-678 GCF_000164805.1 Carlito syrichta | reverse complement strand
GGTTCTCAATTTCTTCTTGTTCCAACCTAGGTAGGTTGTGTGATGTCAGAAAGTCTTCCATTTCCTTCTGGTTATCAAGTTTGTTTCCATACAAGTGTACGTAGTAGTCTCTAATGATCTTTTGTATTTCTTCAGGGTCAGATGTGACTTCATCTTTTGTGTTTCTGATTATGCTTATTTGGTTTTTTTCTCGTTTTTTCTTGGTCAGTCTAGCTAGGGGACCATCAATCTTGTTTACCCTTTCGAAGAACCAGCTTTTTGTTTCATTGATTTTTTGTATTATCTTTTTGTCTTCTATGTCCTGGATTTGGGCTTTTATTTTGGTGATCTGGATTCTTCTGCTGAAATTAGGGTTTTTGTGGTCTTGCTTTTCCAGCTTCTTTAGGTGGCTTGTTAGGTTGTCAATTTCTGTTCCTTCCATTTTTCTCATGTGTGTTTGTAGGGATATAAATTCCCCTCTTATTACAGCTTTTAAGGCATCCCAGAGATTTTGGTAAGATGTTTCTTTATTTTCATTTGTTTCCAGGTATCTTTTGATCTCTATTTTGATGTCATCATTGACCCAGGAGTTATTTAGCATCATGCTGTTTAGTGTCCATGTCTTTGTGGGTTTTGGGGGGACTTTGTTGGTGTCAATGTTTATTTTTATTCCACTGTGGTCCAAAAAGGTGCATGGCG
>NW_007275186.1:0-698 GCF_000164805.1 Carlito syrichta | reverse complement strand
TCACAACATCAGGTCCCAGCAGACATGGACAGGTGAAACACAACCAGTGAAATGGCATGCAACCTCTGATGGCTATGGAAGGCATTTAAGGGCAGTATTTCCCAAGTGCATTGCCCTTTTAAGTGGAATTTCTCCATGACTAAAATGATATTTGGTATCTTCAGTATCAGGCCCTGGCTCTAAAACAGTGTTTCCTCATCTTTTTTTTGACCCAAGTGACACACACACACACAGACACAAACTACTATTTTAAGACGTAAGTCCAGTGTTTTACATCTCTGGATTATTTTTTGAGAATAAAATCTTAGAATCAAGACTTTTTTATTCCAGGAATCTCAACATTTAATTGATAAATATATTTCCAAAATAGTTCTTAAAATCTTTATGGCAGTCTGCATTTCCTGTGGCAATGTAGATAAGAGTCTTTTATACCCTTGTCAGAATTTGAATTTAACTAAGTTTGTGACTTCACTGTGTGAAGTGCCATTTGACTCTTATTTTTTAACTATTTTTTGGTTTTGAGTCAAAGTCTCAATCCATCGCCCAGGCTGGAGTGCAGGGTCATGCTCCTGGCCACTGCAGCCTCAACCTGCTGGACTCCTGCGATCTTTCTGCTTCAGCCTTCCAAGTAGCCAGAACTACAGGCGTGTGCCTCCACACCCAGCTAATTTTTTTATTTATTGTAGAGACAAGGTCTG
>NW_007275185.1:0-340 GCF_000164805.1 Carlito syrichta | reverse complement strand
TTATTCTTTATAACTGTTGTACTTTTACTTTACACAAGAGGGGCCAAACATCTAGACTAGCCTAAAGGAGACACCTATTCAGATTTATGGATTTTTGTGTTTGGGAGTTTTTGCATAACTTTTCTTTTTTATAAAACTCTGCTCCACAACTTGAAACCGCCTCCTTTGATTTCCACTTCAACTCAGTGAGACTTCCCAGACTGTATTTGGGTTCCCAACCTCTGGGGAATATTTGTAAACTATGCATTTGACAAAATACTAATATCTAGAATCTACAAGGACTCAATCAACCGAGAAGAAAAAACAACCCTATTAAAAAAGTGGGCTAAAAGCATAAACG
>NW_007275184.1:0-726 GCF_000164805.1 Carlito syrichta | reverse complement strand
AATATGAACTCTATTTTTGAATCTGAACATGGCAGAATGGAGCCCCCTGTCGGTGTGAACAGCACAAGGGGAAAGATGCCTGGGTGGGAGACCAGGACTCATTATGACAGCGAGTACTCCGACCATCAGTGGAATATACTGGATGATTTCATCCGTCATTTACTATTTTAAAACTGTTCACCTTTTCCCCAAGGCCATTAACTGTGAAAAAAATGTGGCCTCTGATTTATACTTTATTTTGCTGGTAATTTAGACTTTGGTGGTTTTCCAAAAAAACATTGGGAAATAGTTTTGGCAAACATCTTGTCAAAACGAGAATTTCTAAGTGAGATTTGAGGGTCACCACTTCTAAAAGTTCGGTTTTTATCAATTATTTATTTGGAGGGATGTTTACTCTCTGTTGGAAGGAGAGGCTGATGGAGAAGAGACAAGATGGGAATCTGACAGCAAGAGAGTGCCGGGATGGTGACAGGGTGGGGGGCCGCATGGGTGGGAGCCACTCTCACCCTTGACACCTGTCTTGGGAGGAGAGGATGTGGCATGGTAACTGATGTCTGGTGCAGGATGTCAATTGGGCATCTCTTCCCCTTCAATTATTCAGTGGTTGATTTTAAAAAACAGTTTAAAATTTGACACAATTCCTAAGTGAGTCATCACAAGTTTGCACAGAGTTCCATTTTGGAGCTGCTGCCTCACCTGCCCCCTGGGAACGAAATAGGCTGAGCA
>NW_007275183.1:0-698 GCF_000164805.1 Carlito syrichta | reverse complement strand
TCCAGCTACTTGGAAGACTGAGGTGGAAGAATCGCCAGAGCCCAGCAGGTCGAGGCTGCGGTGACCTGGAGCGTGCCACTACAATGCAGTCTGGATGACAGAGTGAGACTCCTACTCCAAAGAAAAACTATGATACAGAAGCATGTAAATGATGCCTTCGGCACCGGACAGGACCCAGTGTCACTGCAGCTTCTGTTGGAATAGAACCGAGTAGGAATGATTAGCATGTTGATGCCCTTTTGTGGTGTTGCTCTCAGGACCGAGTAGGAATGACAAGCAGATTGATGCCCCTTTGTGGTGTTGTTTCAAGGACCGAAATGGAATGTGAATAAGATGGTGGCATTCCTTTGGGAGTCTAAGAAGTAATTCTGAAGCGGGGAGCCCAGGCAAACCTTCTCTACAGTTACAGCTATCGTATTACATTCTGGGACAGGGCAGGTATTTATTAAGTAGGCAGGGTGAACAGCAGATACGGTTTGGTGGAAAATGTCATGCATTGTGACTAGTCAAGGGTAGAACTGAAGACACACCCAAGGGTGTCTGGTAAGTGGACTTCTGAAAACTGATATAAACGACTGGACATGGGACTTCGCGGAACTCTTTGAAAACATAAAGCGTTTCTGGGTTTGAAGAGTTTGCATTATTTTTTAAATTTCCACTTTGATTTCTGAAAAATGGAGTCACTTCCTCACAAGTGG
>NW_007275182.1:0-778 GCF_000164805.1 Carlito syrichta | reverse complement strand
TACCACGGGCACACGTGGAAGTTGGTAGGTTCGACTGAAGCACAGAACACAGACTATTTACACCTCTTAAATTCATGGAAATAAAGGCCAGACACGGAGAGATTGTGCCTGTCATACCAGCACTTTAGGAGGCTGAGGCAGTAGGATCACTTAAGCTCAGGAGATCAGGTTGGTTAAAATACACAGATCTCAACACCACAAAAAATTTAAAACATCAGGCAGTTATGGGTGGAACACGCCATGGTCCCAGCCGCTGGAGAGGCTAAGGGGGAAGGAGTATCTGTGACTAGGAGATGGATGCTGTGGTGAGCTCCGATCGTTCCATTGCACTCCAGCCTGCATGACAGAGGGTGACTCTGTCTCCAAAAATAAAAGAAAATAATGATATTGAGTGGTCTGTTTAATAACATAAAATTATAAAGACAGATCCGTTTTTTAAATTATATGCAAAAAAAATTTTTTTTGGTAGGACGGGCTCGGTGACTGAGACCGTGATCCCAGCATTTTGGGAGGCCGAGGCGAGTGGATCGCCTGAGCCCACGGGTTCGAGACCCACCCCGACACTTGGTAAAACTTCATCTCTACAATAAATCAAAAATTAGCTGGCCGTGGTGGCTCACGCCTGTAATTCCAGCTACTTGGAAGACTGAGGTGGAAGAATCGCCAGAGCCCAGCAGGTCGAGGCTGCGGTGACCTGGAGCGTGCCACTACAATGCAGTCTGGATGACAGAGTGAGACTCCTACTCCAAAGAAAAATTATGATACAGAAGCATGTAAA
>NW_007275181.1:0-360 GCF_000164805.1 Carlito syrichta | reverse complement strand
GTCCGGCCCCACCCCCTTTGGGGCGAGCAGATGAGATAGCACCACCTGCTGGCGATTCAAGGTAACAACACCGAAACGGGAGAGACAAGCTTCATAAAGACATAGACTAAACTTTTGAACCGAGGTTATTTTGAACTGTCCTTCACAGCAGATCAGGGGAACTGACCCTAACTGCAAACTAATTTACCAGCTTGAAAAAAAAAAAAAAAACGAGAAATCAGACCTGAAAGGACATTGGACTTAAACGAAATGTCTCAGAGTGTGCTTCATTGATTCTATTAGTTTAATGACTTAATTCTATTCCTACTGTATTGTTCCCTTTTTTCTTTTTTCCCTTTCCTTTTCTTCTCTTTTATTCTG
>NW_007275180.1:0-514 GCF_000164805.1 Carlito syrichta | reverse complement strand
CCCTGTGCACACTTATGCTCTCGTTGGATGCCTAGCGAAGAGAGGAGAGTCTCTTTACCATTTAACCATTTGGTGTTGGCGAAGGGGAGAGACGAGGGCAGTGGGGATCAGGGAGCATCCCTATAGTGGCCGGATGTAGAGGGCCACACAGGGAAGCAGACCCAGCCCCGCGCCTCTTGTCTGGGAAGCCTGAGTTCTGCCTCCCTGCCTGTGTGACCCCTTCCTTGCAGAGTGGTCTTCACCGTGATGCTGGGGGACGCTTCTGTCCCTCCACAGGTCACTGGTTCTTTGTGCCAGAGATGTTGGACACCTGTCAGGGTGACTGATAGGTGGCAAGTCCCCTCCAGGCCTCGAACCGTGATTCCCTCCAAGAGGAATGCCTTCCTAGGGTCTTCTGGAACCTTCTGAAGACCGCTTCTCTTCACTTTGTTCAAGAGAAACAAAACCCCTGGAAGCTGAGGGCAGAAATCCCACGAGTGTGAGCTCTGGCCACAAAGCAGACATTGTTCCCACA
>NW_007275179.1:0-526 GCF_000164805.1 Carlito syrichta | reverse complement strand
CACTTCAGTCTGGGTGACAGAGTGAGACTCTAACTCAAATTAAAAAAAAAGAATTAGCGGGACACAGGAAAGCCCATGTGAGTTTTTGTGCAAGGACATAGCTTGTAGTGTAGCAGGAAGACAGAGATCAAGACACCGAGACTATTATAGGAAGTGGCACTTTATTACACCTTCCAGGTACACCCTTGTTTAGGTAAGGGAGGGGCTCGTGTTGAGCGGTTACACATTCTCTTTGGAATTTACAAGGTGGTGTTCAGAAAAATCAGATCTTTTAAAGAACAAATGGTCTCCAGGAAGAGCTGGGCAGCAGAGTCTGCAAGCAGGGTTGTAAACCGTCAACTTCAAAAAGGGGTTTTGGATAAGTCTGTGAATTAGTTATCTTTTGCATTTCCATGAGAGCCATCAGTCTCTGGTCATTTGGTCTTTTCAAACAAAACTGGCCTGGCTGGTCTTTACAGTTAGCCGCTTGACTTTCAAAAGAAAATATCTTTAACTGCTACCAGCCCCCTTCCAGGCACATCAGTAG
>NW_007275178.1:0-731 GCF_000164805.1 Carlito syrichta | reverse complement strand
GATAATTATTTTGTACTTTACAGCTAACTTTTTAAATAGTTAAATCAATCCCAGTTACATTATAGATGACATAAATATTGGCTAGGAGTGGATGTGGTGTGAGCTTAGGTGTCTGTAGTCTCTACAGGGTTTAAGCGGCACCATCCTGAGGAAAGAACACTTGGAAACTTTCTGAGGTTGGGGCAAATTGTCACTACTCAGAGACGTTTGAATAACGGAGACAGAACAGGCTCAACCCTCTGCTGAGACATAGTCAGCAGTGAGCCCTTTCTAGGGACAACCTGAGAAAATGTTCCCACCAAGAGCCTACCCTTCTAGGATATCTAGCCCTTTGGAAGTCCTGGCCATTGCCCCATGGCCATCCACACTCCCAGTTCCTCTGTGGATGGAACAGTCTTGGACTTCCTCCCCCTTGCTTCAAAGCAACAGAATTAACTCTCATTTTCCTCAGCACAGTTGTCACTAACTGATATGTTCTTGCATGTGTCTTTTTTTGTATTTTTTATTGTTTAGCTGCCCTTCATGTGTCCCTGTCTCCTGTTGTTCATGCATTTTTATTTGCTGATTATCCACCAGAAATTCATTTTTTTTTTTTGAGTTGGAGTCTCACTCTGTCACCTGGGCTGGAGTGCAGTGGCATGCCCACAGCCACTGCAACTTTGACCTGCTGGGCTCAGGCGATCCTTCCACCTCAGCCTTCCAAGTAACTGGAATCACAGGTACATGCCACC
>NW_007275177.1:0-561 GCF_000164805.1 Carlito syrichta | reverse complement strand
AAAGTTCAATACATGGGGAATGCTGTGCCATCTGTACAATCAAGCCACCAAGAGTTGCCTTGGACAAACTCTCAAACTAAGCAAGAAGTTTCAAACAGAAAGAGGCTTTGAACAATTGGAAAATCCACAGATAGACTTGCTGCTACATGCTTTGTTGTGTTTTACATTGACATTTTCCCCAAATACAAAAATAACAACTGCTGAAGAAAAAAAAGAAAGAATAAAAGAAAGGAAGGAAATAGGGAAGGAAGAATAGAGGTGTCCTTGGAAAGCACTGAAAGGTACAAAGAAAATATTGTTACAGGCCTTTGTAAACTTGAAAGGCATGACAATGGCCATGTTGTGAGAAATTATGTCATGTAGGGATTCAGGGACAGAGTTTTGCAGTTGGACTGACACTTGCCATTTGAATAACCTTGAAACGAAGCACTTGGAGTCTGAGCTATCTCATTTACATAATGAGAATAATACATAGCTCACAGGTTGTCTTAAAAATTAAATATGACATATGTATAAGTATGCAATATGCGTTATGTAAGGTACTTGGCACAATGCCTGACG
>NW_007275176.1:0-761 GCF_000164805.1 Carlito syrichta | reverse complement strand
AATTTTTCAACCTACTCATCTTCAACAAAGTCTCCCCCACCCACCACTGGAGAGATGAGAACTTATTCGGTAAATTACCTATTTGGTAAATTGACCACAGGCATAAGATTCATAAAGGACCCCTATCTATCTCTATACACAAAAATTAACTCTAAATGGATCTGAGACCTAAATGTAAAACCTCAAACCATAAGAACCTTAGAAAATGCAGGAGACACCCTTATGGAAGTTGGAACTGGCAACCAATTCCTGGACAAAACCTGAAATGCACAGGCTATAAGAGATAAGATAGAGAAGCGGGACCTCATTAAACTGACAAGCTTCTGCAAAGCCATAGAAATCATCAAGGGAAACAGCCCACAGACTGGGAATAAATATCTGCCAACTCCATGTCTGACAAAGGTTTAACATCAAGGATCTACACAGAACTCAAACATGCTGTAAAGAAAAAAAACAAACAGCCTCATTACAAAGTGGGCAAAAGATATGAATGGATACTTCTCAAAAGAACACATATGAACATCCAACAGATACATTTAAAAAAATTTCAGTCTCACTAGTCATCAAGGAGATGCAAGTTAAAACTACCTTTAGATACCACCCAACTGCAGTCAGAATGGCCATCATAAATAACTCAAAAATAACAAATGCCGGAGAGGATGTGTTGAAAAGAGAACATTTCTACACTGTTGGTGGGAGTGTAAACTAGTACAGTCTCTGTGGAAATCAATGTGACAATTCCTAAAAGTTCTAAAACTCGG
>NW_007275175.1:0-521 GCF_000164805.1 Carlito syrichta | reverse complement strand
CAATCCACTCACCTCAGCCTCCCAAAGTGCTGGGATTACAGATTGAGCCACCGAGCCTGGCATTTTTTTTTTAACCAAAAACGACATGACCCCCATGCCTCACCCTCCCTATACACCCAATCTTGCTCCGAGTGACTTTTTTTTGTTTCCCCAGATGAAAAAATCCTCAAAAGGAAATGTTTTAATGATGAGGTGAAAGAGAAAACAGTAGAAGCGCTAAGTCATCAAAATTCACAAGTTCAAAAACTGTTTAGAACACAGGAAATAGTATCTTGATAGGCGTATTGCATCAAACAGAGTACTTTAAAAGTGACTGCATTTTAAACATGCAAAAATAAACATGCACATTTTATAAATAAATTCCAAGTATTTGGGGGTCCCTCCTCTTAGTTCAAGAAGATGTGTATAGGTGCCAAGTTGACAAGGGGTGAATTGTGATGGTGAATTTCATGTGTCAACTTGACTGGATGGAGGAATGTTCAGCTAGCTGTTAAAACCATTCCCGGGTGTGTCTGTGAGGA
>NW_007275174.1:0-734 GCF_000164805.1 Carlito syrichta | reverse complement strand
AAGAGTTAGATGGGTGGTGGATTCAACTCTCTGTCAACAGGAGTTTCTTTTGCCTTGTTTGAAAATTAATTTTAAAATTTGTAATTGACACACAACGAACCTACATACCTATGGGGTACAGTGTGAAGTTTCAGCGCATGTGTCCATTGTATAATTGATCCAGAGACCCGCGAATGTCAGTCCATATTGCCACAGCCCCTAGAGAAGAGCATAGCAAGGACGCAATATTCCTGAGAACTAATAAAAAGTGCACTTCCCCTTATCTCTTTTGCGCTCCCGGTAGTCTACACTCCATCAACCGAAAGATGCAAATCTCCTTTAATTCCTTTTTCTGAATGGTTATAAGTTTGAATAATATAGAATCGGTGTAATTGTAAGCCTGGTGATTGTCTCACTTTTGTGTAATGCTTGATGTCTCAGGTCTGGTCTGGATCAAAAAATGTTACTATGATCCATGTGACCGATCTCAAGTTCTATACAATGCTCTGGCGGTCACGTGACTAACGTACTAACAACTCTGGACTGATAAAAGTGAACTGTAAAAACCTGGAGGGTGAACAGAACCATTTTAGAAAGACCTCAAGTCTGGCTGTGCTCCCTGGATTCGAAGTCATACATGCACTTCTTTCCACCAGGTCCCTGCCCTCTTGATTTATTGGTATCAAGGGGAGCAGTTGAGCATTACTCAGACCATAATACAATGACCAAATCAAGATGAGTCCATATCCACCACG
>NW_007275173.1:0-484 GCF_000164805.1 Carlito syrichta | reverse complement strand
CAGCAAGTTAGTAGGAGAGGCCTGTTGACCAGATTATTTTTCATTGGTTTTTGATCTGCGTACAGATAACTGTGTATTTGGGCACAGGTAAAACATGTTTCTTGATATGGATTGGGGTCAAAGAAGTTTGACAAGCCACTGGTCTATCCCAAGAATTTAACAAGGAGCTCTCGCTTAAGTAACTTTTA
The DNA here is from genome assembly GCF_000164805.1 of Carlito syrichta. Taxonomy (NCBI): domain Eukaryota; kingdom Metazoa; phylum Chordata; class Mammalia; order Primates; family Tarsiidae; genus Carlito; species Carlito syrichta. The sequence goes on along the minus strand of NW_007275173.1, from coordinate 296 downwards.
CAACAGACTTGACCTACTGTAGTTATGATTAAGAAATTATTACATTGGCTGAACACTGAGAGGTTTCACAACATCTGTTTAGAGTTTTGTAATGGTTTCCATAATGGGGAATTTCAAAATGTACAACTTTCTGTTGTTGAAACATCAAGCACGGCCACCACAGTGGGCTTCCCAGAGAAGACTTGACAATTTCCTTTCTCTCCCCTTTCTTCTTCCCTCCTTCCTCTCTGGGGCAAACAGAAAATGGGGAGAGCCGGGCTCGGTGGATCAGCCTGTAATCCTGTGCCTTTGGGAGG
>NW_007275172.1:0-540 GCF_000164805.1 Carlito syrichta | reverse complement strand
AAAATATCCCAGATAAGCCTGATAGGCAGCCAAGGTTGAGAACCACTGCTCTAACCCAGTTAATACTTTTATTTAGCAAATGAGGATGCTGAGGCCCAGAGAGAAGCAAGGACTCTGACTAAGTCACACATCTGGGATTAGAACACAGGTTGCAGCCGGGTGTGGTAGATCATGCCTATAATCCTCTCATCTTGGTCGCCCAAAATGCTAGGATTATAGGCATGATCTACCACACCCGGCTGCAACCTGTGTTCTAATCCCAGATGTGTGACTTAGTCAGAGTCCTTGCTTCTCTCTGGGCCTCAGCATCCTCATTTGCTAAATAAAAGTATTAACTGGGTTAGAGCAGTGGTTCTCAACCTTGGCTGCCTATCAGGCTTATCTGGGATATTTTTTTTTTTTTTAAATACTGATGCTTAGATCACACCTGCACCGGAAAGCCTGATTCATTTGGATTAGAGATGACTATGCCCCTTCTAACCTAACATTCTATAATGGTAGAATAAGTCTTTAACATCTAGATTTCAAGGCTTTGATTAT
>NW_007275171.1:0-595 GCF_000164805.1 Carlito syrichta | reverse complement strand
TATAATTGTTCTCATTTTTAGACATATGTCTTTTCATTAGATGTAAGTGTTCATTTCTTAGGCATGAATATTTATTTTAAGCAGGCAGAGTGGAAAATATCAACAACATAAGATTAGGGTCAATAGACAAGTGGAGTTCTTAAAACAGATTAATATATCTTGAATATGCTGTCATGGTTTTAAGCTTCATTTTCTCATTTGTGTGGTTGAGGGAAAGATATATGTTTAACTTGTTTTGAAGATCAAATGAGGTAATGTATTTGAAAAAAACAGAGTACTATTTACATACAATTATTATTATATTCAGGAAGTAACTTAGATCAATAATCCAGCAGGAGAGACATTTATGTTTTCAGATACTCAAGACAAATAAACATAATTACAGTGTGGGTCATAGTGTCATTTTTTCTTTACTTAACAATAACTCTATTGACATAAACAACCACCAGAGGTGTAAGAAGACTTCACACAACTTTTTTGGTAGTTTGTTCATAAGGACAACAGTCTAATTCTTTCATAAATTTCAAACCTGGAAATTATAATCTTAAAAATACGTAAGCAACAAGGATTCAGTTATTTGCATATGCATAGAGTT
>NW_007275170.1:0-360 GCF_000164805.1 Carlito syrichta | reverse complement strand
GGGAAGGAAGAGGTGGAAAGATTGCCCGAGCGCGGCGGGTCGAGGCTGTGGTGGGCGGCCGTGAGCGGTGTGTCGCTGCGCTCCGGCCTGGGTGACGGAGTGAGACTCCAGATGAAAAAGAAAAGAATGAGAGAGAGAAGGAAAGAGGAAAGGAAACAAAAGAAAGACAGACAGACAGACAGACAGACAGAAATCACGACATGTAAAACAAGGAATTATTTCCTGTCTTTGAGTCTGGGTCTCACTGCCATCCGGGCTGGAGTGCAGAGACACGGTCACACCTCACTGTGACCTGCAACCTTGACCTCCTGGGCTCGGGTGATCCACCCTCCTCGGCCTCCTGAATGGCTGGGACGACGG
>NW_007275169.1:0-416 GCF_000164805.1 Carlito syrichta | reverse complement strand
TCTACACAAAGCATTACAAACAAAAGGAAATCTCTACCCAAACCCAAATGTCTTGTATTTCAGTAGAATGGCATGAGACCTGCAATAGCCCAAACTGTCTTCAAAATGGACAAAGTTTAGGGTTTTACACTTTCTGCTTTCACCAAAGTCTAATAAACCAAACAGAGAGGCAATGGTATAAAACCCTAACTACTGATCCATGGAACAGAACGAACACTGCGGAATCAGTGGACACATTGATGGCCACATACATTCCGTGGGAATAGGGCAGTCTTTCCACACACACTTCTCAGAAAACGGGATACTCTCATGCATAATCCAGCAGTTCCACTTCCGGCAAAAGCCGCAACACAGGAAAGAAAATACAAGGAAAGAAGAGTCTGTGAACTCACGGTTAAGGGTCCATGTCCAAGAGG
>NW_007275168.1:0-423 GCF_000164805.1 Carlito syrichta | reverse complement strand
GGATAAAAGAAGCAAAAGGCAAGTTACATTTTTAGAAGCTGTTTTTCTGAAGAACAATTGGACCTAATTCTCTCTGGTCAAACTTACACACATTTGGAAGAAATCAGCCCCATTGAAATGGAAGGCTCTAGCTGAAGCAGTGTGGTGAACACTGTGACTGCCTTTTGGCTTAAAAGCTCTCAATGACATTTTGCAAATATTTTGACTATAAATATGATGCTTACAAAATCCAAGGCTTGATCACCCTGTTGGGTCATCTGGTGAGAGGATGTAGTACTTGATTTGGTGTTCCTTCTTAATATGCCTTTCTGCTTTTATTTTGGGCTTAATTACCTTTTTCTCCTAGCTGACTAGATGTCTTATTTTACATACTCATTTTAAAACCCTCCCTCTCCCAAGTCAGCCTATTTCTTTGATATCTTT
>NW_007275167.1:0-370 GCF_000164805.1 Carlito syrichta | reverse complement strand
TCACCGCACTCCAGTCTGGGCGACAGAGTGAGACTCTAACTCAAAAAAAAAAAAAAAGAAAAAAAGAAAAAGAAAGGGGGTAAGGATTAAACAACTATTCCTAGGATACCACGTTAACTACTTGGGTAAGAAATTCAACAGAAGCCTAAACTTCACCGAGTGACAAACTTGAAATTAAAAAGAAGCATATATATATATATCCACACAGCACCCATAAAACATGCGGGATCAAAGACAGAGGAACCAGAGATATATTCAACAGGAAACTAGCGAAGTGCAGGGCCATTCTTGATATTTTCCTAAAGTGCAAATGAAATGAGATAACATACGTATAAAAAGTATCAAAATTATCTAACTGGAAAATTTTCTG
>NW_007275166.1:0-405 GCF_000164805.1 Carlito syrichta | reverse complement strand
GGACACAATGAGGGGACTAGTCATTTTTAAAAAGTCTCATTTTTTGTAATACTACCAGAAAAAAGAGTTACACATAACTTAACTGGGCATTTTTAATCACCATTTCCAGCAAAATACAAATTGAAATCTATTTTTCAGAGAAGTACTCTCCCTCTCTTCAAATAATAAACATTTTATTACTAAAAGACTATTAATATCAATGAAGAGAAAGTCATTTTCTTCTTTGTGTCAAAGCAAATCATTTGTTTTGTAAAAAGCTTCTGCGTAATTTAAATGGATTTCACAGTGCAAACAGAAAAAAATCGGTTTTGAGAATACAAAACTTTAAAAAATTATTGTATTTAAGATTCAATTAAAAAGAGAAAACAATATGGTGATCAGGGTCTTCTGAGTAACATCTACACT
>NW_007275165.1:0-668 GCF_000164805.1 Carlito syrichta | reverse complement strand
AGTCGTCCAGAAGGATGTCTTTCTCACCATCGTAACGAACGTAACAGTCATTCTGTGTGACGAGGAGAACCTCATGCTGGTGTAAGACCGGAGGGCGGGAAGGAGGTGGAGTACTCAAGCTGGACACAGAGGGAGAAAAGGCAGGACAAGAGGACCGGGGGCGGGTCTCAGAGAGGCCCCCGAGGCAGCGGGGAGGAAAACCAGGGAACGCTCCCGGCGCCTTCCCCTCCGCTGGAAGGAGAGGTTCCAAAAGGAAGGTTCAACCAAGTAGGCCGGGGGGTTTTTTTTGGGGGGGGGGGGGCAGCGTTTTCAACAAAATTCTTTGTACATGAAAACACTGTCATTGCATCTTCTTAGATTCGAAAACCAAGACAAGGAGCATCACGGACAGAAAACACCCGCCGGTCCTCGTGTGTGCCAGCGTCTGTCGATTCGCGCGTCGGGCTGTTTTCTCCAGGGTGGGTGGGGAGTTGGGAAGAGGCACGAGGGGACACTTTCGATTCCCTTTTTTCTTTACACGATCCATATGTTCTCTGTACTATTTTACGGTCCATTCTATTCTTGAAAAGTATCACGACCACGCTCGTAACAGAAAACCGAAACAAGGGGTTGACGATCGCATCAAAACAAAACAAGAAAAGATATCATTTCCTTTTCATGACTGTATG
>NW_007275164.1:0-582 GCF_000164805.1 Carlito syrichta | reverse complement strand
TCTCGCTCTGTCACCCAGACTGGGAGTGCAGTGGTCGCTCCTGAACATTTCATCCTCAACCTACTTGGTTCCGGCGATCATTCAGCCTCAGGCTTCCAAGTAGCTGGAACTACAGGTACCCTCTACCATGTCCAATTCATTTTTTTTTTATTGTAGAGACGAGGTCTCACCACGTTGACAGGCAGGCCTCAAACCCGCGGGCTCAGGCAATCAGCTCACCTCAGCCTCCCAAATTTCTGGGATTACAGGCTGAGCCACTGAGCCCACTAATTTTACTTTTCTTAAACCTTTGGAGCTTCTGATTTAATCATGGAAATAATGTTTCTAGAGTAATGCTGGGTGGCAGAAAGTTGTAAGCGGCTTTCATTCGATGCAGGCATATGTGTGAATAATTCTTTTGTTTTCAATTTTCTTCCTTTGAAGGATAGCTGTAAGTGGATTTTTTTATTTATATAGTGTATCTCAGGAATGCAAAACTTTGTATTTGGAGCTCGGTCTTTCACGGTTTTGGTTGCATAAATTAAATATTTATTTACCAACTTACTCTCTGTTTTAAATGGCTAAAAGAAACCTGACTGCACA
>NW_007275163.1:0-426 GCF_000164805.1 Carlito syrichta | reverse complement strand
TATATCTGTGAACATCTTTCAGGCTCCCCTGGGAGATGTCCTCCAAGTCTATGTGCCAATCCTTGGTATATCCTGTCCCAGGATGTGACATTGTCCACATCCCAGCTCCCTGGCCCTTAACACTCCCCAGAGCATGGAGAATGAAACCCCAACACCAGGCTGAAAGGCTGTGCTCACATCTCCATTGCCTGGTGAAGCCCTACAGCAAGATCACCCAGCTCCGAGATCTCCCCTCTGATAATATCTCAGTCCCGTCAGGTGTGGTGGCTCAAGTCTATAAACCCAGCACTTTGGAAGGCCAAAGCAAGAGAATTGCCTAAGCCCAGGAGTTTAAGACCACCTGGGGCAACTTGGCGAGACCTCCTCTTTACAATAAATCAAAAAATTAGCCAGGCGTAGCAGTGCAAACCTATGGTTCTGGCTACT
>NW_007275162.1:0-769 GCF_000164805.1 Carlito syrichta | reverse complement strand
TTCCTTTAAAGGACAGCTGCAAAATGGATTTTTAAAAAAGGATATATCCATATAGTATGCCTCGGGAATGCAAAAACATTCTATTAGGAGGTAGGTCTTTCAGGGTTTTGGTTGCAATAATTAAATATTTATTCACCAACTTACTCTCTGTTGTAAAATTGGCCAAAGGAAACCTGACTGTGGACTCTGATTCTTCCTAGAGACTGCGTAGGTCTCAGGCTATTCAAAGAATTACCCAAACATGGATATCAGACCAAATCATAACATTTATATCAACAATATGAATGACAAAATTAAAAAAGAAGAATTGAAGAGCTCCCTCTATGCCCTGTTTACCCAGTTTGGCCATGTGGTGGATATTGTGGCTTTAAAGACCATGAAGATAAGGGGCAGGCCTTTGTCATATTTAAGGAACTGGGCTCATCCACAAATGCTTTGAGGCAGTTACAAGGATTTCCATTTTATGGTAAACCAATGCGAATTCAGTATGCAAAAACAGATTCTGATATAATATCTAAAATGCTGGGCACTTTTGATGACACAGAAAAGAAAAAAGCTAAAACTGTGGAACAGATTGCAACAACTGCAAACAAAAATCCTGGCCAGGGAATGCCAAATTCAGCTAATACCCAAGGAAATACAAAACCAAATCCCCAAGTTCCCTGATTACCCTCCAAACTATATTTTATTCCTTAATAACTTACTAGAAGGGACTAATGAGATGATGTTATCCATGCTGCTTAATCAGTTCCCTGGTTTCAAGGAAGGA
>NW_007275161.1:0-703 GCF_000164805.1 Carlito syrichta | reverse complement strand
TTTGGTCTTCAAGCTCTGAGATTCTTTCTTCGGCTTGGCTGATTCTGCCTTCCATGCTTATTAGTCTGTTGTTCATTTCCATCACAGTATTCTTTACTGCTGTCATTTCTGACAACAACTCCTTCCTATTTTCCTCTTGTCTCTCCTCAATTTTTTTAATTCTCTCCATTAATGTCTTGATGTCTGGGTTTGTTGCATGTAGCCAGTCATTCTGGGGACTCTTCATTGTCTGTGTTCCAGAATCTGTTTTCTCATTGTCTGATCTCCCAGGGGTCTGTGTAAGACCTATATTCTTCTTTTGGTTTTTCTTCATTTGTGCGGTTTTTCCCCCCTCCTTACTTTTTCCTTCCCTCCACGTCACCGTCTTCTTTAATTCTGTTATTCAGGGGTAAAGGGATTGGTTTTACTTCTGTTTGTTCAATCTCCTATTCTTTATGTACGTCCTCTTACTTTGTTCAATTCTGAAGTTGCACTGTAGGTTGGAGGTGGTCCTTTTTGCAGTTTTGAGATGTACTTAAGGGGAGAGCTGTGATTCAAAATCTGTCTGCAGGTCCTGGTATTCGCTGACAGGCATGTGGATAATGTGGAACCCACTTCCCACTGCCCTGGAATCTTTCCAGGGCAGTGGGGCTGTAGGTTTACTCCCTGAAATAAAATGTGGTTAGCAGAGGGGAAAGAATGGAGCAGATAGTGGGTTGAAAAG
>NW_007275160.1:0-481 GCF_000164805.1 Carlito syrichta | reverse complement strand
GCAGGATAACAGGCTGAGCCACCGAGCCTGGCTGACATTTTCAAATTTTAAAGAGAATGAATATGCACCATAATTTTAGACAGTACTGCAGAGAATGACTAAGTCTTTAAAAATACTATCCTGTCATTTGTAAGATCTTGGGAAATTAATGAAAACAAATAAACCTCTAAATAAACACCTTGAGAGCAAAGACGCTAATGTGTATGGGTTTGTATCTCTCAGTGCTCAGCAGAATCCTATACAGAGTAGACACTCAACATCCACAATTTCCATTGTGGCATTGTATCATCCTTCTGACCACATATGGATTCCAGATCTTTAAGATGCATTGTTGACATGTTTACTCCTCTGAATTGTATTGTATAAAACATTAAAAGTGCAGCATACAAAACAAACAGGTGTGCCAATGATGACCCTATGGTCTACATTTTTAGTGAAGATATCTGCATTAAATCTGAAGGGAGTTTGTTTAGTATGATCG
>NW_007275159.1:0-629 GCF_000164805.1 Carlito syrichta | reverse complement strand
AGTAAAGATAGTTGACCAGTCGGCTCACTCACCAGCTGACTCATTAAGTCAGCTCAACTGTCAACTCACTCGCTGGCCAACTATTTAAGTCAGACAACTAGCCAGCCAACAAGCTAAGTCAGCTAACCAATTGGCCAACTAGTCGGCTACCTTTCAACTGACATGTTAGCTCAGCTAACTTGTCAGCCAACTAGTTAGTCCAGCTAACTAGTCGGTGAATTAGTCGGCCGACTACTTAGGTCAGCAAACCAGCAGACAACTAGTTAACCGAGCTAACTAGTGGGCCAACTCGTCATTCAACACGTTGACTCAGCTAACTAGTCGGCCGACTAGTTGTCCAACTTGTTAAGCCAGCTAACAAGTCGGCCGAGTAGTCAGTCAATGTGTTACAAGAGCTAAGTTGTCTGCCGACTCATCAGCTACAAAGTTAAGTCACCTAGCTAACTCGTTAACCAACTAGTCAAGCCAGCTAGTTAACTCGTTTCCCAACAAGTTAAAACAGTTGGCTAACTCGTTAACCAACTCATAAGTCAGCTAGCTATCTCGTTATCCAAGTAGTTAAGTCAGTTATCTAAGTCAGCTAGCTAAATAGTGAGCTAGCTAAGTCAGCTAGCTCACTAGTTAGCTAG
>NW_007275158.1:0-394 GCF_000164805.1 Carlito syrichta | reverse complement strand
CCCCCCAACTGTGTCATTGACAGGCTGGAAGAGAAAGAAGAAATCTATCTGATGAACAACTTCATATAAAGAATCTTCATTCTTACCCCAAGATCATAGCACTCAGCAGAGGAGGCTAGGAAAATACAAGGAATGCCCTTGAGAATTCTTCTCCCGAATATGAATAAACTTTCACTTCCATCTATGTTCATTCTTCTGAAAAAATGTCTCCGTCCATCAAATGTTTAGATAAAGAAAGAACAAGGCCGGGCTCAGTGGTTCAGCCTGTAATCCCGCGCCTTTGGAAGGCTGAGGTGAGTGGATTGCCTGAGCCCACGGGTTCAAGACCCGCCTGGGCAGAGAGACCTCATCTGTACAATAAATAAAAAAATCAGCTGGGCATAGTAGCGAATGC
>NW_007275157.1:0-741 GCF_000164805.1 Carlito syrichta | reverse complement strand
GGGTGACAGAGTTGGGAATCCAAATCAAAAAAAAAAAAAAAAAGCACAAAAATAATAAATACCTAGTAATAACACACAGCATTGTATAATGTTTTGTTCTATTTATTTTAACAATGTAAGTTCTAACTCTACTTACTCAAGCACACAATGAGTCCTGTCATCTCCATCTAACATGCGTGGGAAAGCCAGGGTGACAGACAGCCAACCTCAGTATCCACAGCTAGCAAGTTGCTCTGCCACTGTCCCTCCATGTGGTCAATGCAGCTACCCTGTGTCTGACTCAATGACACCTTCCCCTAGGTCTAACCCATAATGAAAGCTTTCTTTGGGCAGGGAAGAAGGGGAAAGCTAGAAGGAGAGGCTAGGAACTGCCCCATTCCCCAGCATAGGAGCACTCAGCCTTCCTCTTCTGACTTTAGGACAGCAGAGCTCCAACACTCTACAGAGCAGAGTGACTGGCTAACCCGACAAAGTTCCACCTGACCCGACAAAGTTCCACCTGACCCATTTCCTGGGGGGCTACCTCCACCACCACCAGGAAAACAAAGCCCTGGAAGTGTTTTGTATTGAGTTTAAAAACACACTCCAAGTCGGGCTCGGTGGCTCAGCCTGTAATCCCACGCCTTGGGAGACTGAGGTGAGTGGATTGCCTGAGCCCGCGGGTTCGAGACCCACCTGGGCAACTTGGCGAGACCTCATCTATACAATAAATAAAAAATCAGCTGGGCGTGGTAGTGTGCA
>NW_007275156.1:0-609 GCF_000164805.1 Carlito syrichta | reverse complement strand
TAAAATTTATATGGGAACACAACATACCCTGAATAATGCAATAAATCTTGATCAAAAAGAAAAAAATGGAAAGAATCACACTACTAAAATTTTAAATATATTACAAGGCTACAGTAATCAAAGCAGTTTGGCACTGGCATCAGAACAGACACAGACACGTTGACTAATATAATACAGATTTTAGCAAGAGACCCACACATCTAAACTCCATTTTTGAAAGGAAGCCATAATGAATAACCTCTTAAATAACTGGTGTTGAGAAAAGTTGATATCCACATGCAAAGAATAAAAATGTACCCATATCTTACCCATTGTACAAGAATCAACTCAAAATGGTTTAAAAACTTAAATATAAGACTTGAAACTATGAGACTAATAGAAGAAAATACAGGAGAAAACTCCATGACATTGGTCTGGGCATTGATTGCTTGTATATAACCTGAAAAACACAGACAACAATAGCAAAAAACTTTCAAACAGCAAAGAAAACAATTAGAAGAGTGAAGAGACAATTTAAATGTACAGATTGGTAGAAAATATTTGCAAAGTATGTACTGGATAAGAAGCTAACATCCAAAAGATACAAGGAACTCAAACTACTCAATAATT
>NW_007275155.1:0-397 GCF_000164805.1 Carlito syrichta | reverse complement strand
GAACAGCTAACAGTAAAGTGTTTCCCAAATGTAAGGTATAACTTATACTTCTAGCAGTATAAACATACACAATGCCTCTTTCTTCATGATATTTTCAACATTATACATTTTTCATTTTTAAAAGGTTTTTTATTTTTTGGTTTGATTTTTTGAGTCAGAGTCTCCCTCTGTTGCCCAGACTGGATGGTCACAGGCACCTCAGCCTCGAAGTGCTCAACTCAGGTGATCCTTCCACCTCAACATTCCAGGCAGTTGAAACTACAGGCTCATGCCATCACACCCAGCTAACTGTTTGGTTTATTGTCGAGCTCAGGAAGAAAAAAACTGAAGGTGCTCCACAGGGATCAGAGTTTCACATTAAAGGGAAGTCTAAAGAATGCTAACAGTGAAGGAAGTT
>NW_007275154.1:0-373 GCF_000164805.1 Carlito syrichta | reverse complement strand
TTGCAATAATTCACTACGTGAACCTCGCGGACGGGATGTCAGCCTCCGGTGTCCCGTGAAGCTGACCGCTCTCCCTCGACAGCACCCCGTCACTTGCCGCTTTTGCTGCCTATATCTGCTTTCTCAAGGTCGCATCCTCGGGTTCTGTGCTCAACGACATCTCGTGACTAACAGTTTGAGGGCTGACACTTGTTTTCTCAAGAATTGCATCTCAAGGCCATATCATCATCATCATCATCATCCCCGGACCGCTTCTTCGAGGCCACGTGACCACCAACCTCTGCTTTCTCTAGGCTCTGCGTGCTACGTGACCACCAGATCCCGGCGAGGGGTGTAAAATGGGCCCACAGAAACAGACGGGTGCTGGTTTCTG
>NW_007275153.1:0-315 GCF_000164805.1 Carlito syrichta | reverse complement strand
TTCACCAAAATCGAAGAGGCAGAAATAATTCCCAACTGACTACATGAGCCCAGAACTACTCTGATAGCAAAACAAGACAGACACACGCAAAGTAAAAACAAAGAATACCACAGACCAATATCACTGATGTACACAGGCATGACAAAGTCTTAGCGAAAACCAAGTTAAACAGAACACTGCTTTTGTGCCTATTGTTAGAAATAGCAATTGAGGTGATTTTGGCCTTTTCTATATTCATTAGTAAAGGGGTATAAGTCTTATATTCTTTAAGTGTGCAATCATATAACTATAAGTTGTTAATGGAGGAAGCATACC
>NW_007275152.1:0-606 GCF_000164805.1 Carlito syrichta | reverse complement strand
CCTCCAAAAAAAACCCTTGGACCAGATGACTTTCCAGAAAAATTTTTCAAGACATTAAAGAGGAGCTGATACCAATCCTACTAAAGATATTCCAGGTGATTGAGAAGATGGAACTCTCCCCAAATCATTTTACAAAGTTAACATCACATTGATACCCAAGCCAAGTAAAGACCCAACAAAGAAAGAGGACTACAAGTCAATATCTTTGATGAACAAAGATGCTAAAATTCTCAACAATATCCTAGCAAACCAGATTCAGCAACACATCTCAAAAATCACCCATCATGACCAAGTAGGCTTCATCGCTGGGATGCAAGCCTGGTTCAACATTTGTAAAACCATAAATGTACTTAAATACATCAACAGATGTCAAAACAAAAACCACATGATTATATCATTAGATGCAGAAAAGGTTTTTGATAAAATCCAACACTCCTTCTTGATAAAAACCCTCAAACATCTAGGCATATGGGGAACATATCTCAAAATAGTAAAAGCCATCTATGAGAAACCCACAGCCAGCATACTCCTAGATGGACAAAAATTTGAACCATTTCCCCGAAAACTGGAACAAGACAAGGATGCCCACTCTCACCCCTCCTGTTC
>NW_007275151.1:0-308 GCF_000164805.1 Carlito syrichta | reverse complement strand
CTGATAGAAAATCCACTTTTAAAATGCTTTAAAAATAATATTAATACAATTATTTTTAATGAACCACATGAGGGGAAAAAAGATTTGCCTACATCCAAACTCATTCCTTCATTTTTATCCAATATTACAAGACAGGTCTATTTCTTGCCTACTAAGATGAAGAAAGCTTTCACAGGTACAAGCTACCCAAAATAATGTTTAGTTTGTCCATGGTGAGAGAACCACAGTTTTGCTACAATGAACCACTTGCTCACCAAGACTGGCTTGGAGAACAATATCAGGACAGGCAAAGAAAAAGGAAGAAGTAG
>NW_007275150.1:0-789 GCF_000164805.1 Carlito syrichta | reverse complement strand
CAACTAAGATATAATTAGTATTTAAGATGCTGGGCATTGTTCAGTTCAGTTGCACAAAAATAGAATGAGACATACATTAATTTCTTCCATGATACAGATGATAAAACCAAGGGCTTAAGGGGTAAAGTCTTCACCCAAGGTCACCCTGAAGGGTAACTAGTGAACTCCTGATAATACCCCCTTTGAAAAGACTCCTCAAGAAATGAGGAATGTAGAGAGAGAAAGAAGAAAATGTCAGAAAAAGGGAGAACTCAGGACAAGAAACTCTGACTCCACCACCTTAATCTAGTCAATTGCCATCCCCCACTCTGCAGATAATGATTATATTGGATATTAAGAGACAAGAAATCTACTCCTAGCTCCACTACAGACTAGTTGTGTGGTCTTGGACAATACCAACAATGGATTCAAGTAAGACATTTGAAATTGTGTAACAACTGAAATTCACTCATGTGAATCTTCAAGTTGGAGTTTCAAGTGATTTATCTGAAGATAGGTGATGATGATAGATAGATGATATAAGATAGACAGATAGACACACACATATATAAACGTTTATGTATCATATATTTACCCTAAATATTAAACTCTTAACCACTGAATTTTTTTTTTTTTGAGTTGGTGTCTCACTCCATCATCCAGGCTGGAGTGCAGTGGCATGCTCACAGCAACACCAGCATTGACCTGGTGGACTCCAGTGATCCTTCTGCCTCAGCCTTCCAAGTAGCTGGAACTACAGGTGCATGCTACCATGCCCCGGTAATTTTGGCTTTATTGTAGAGATGAGGT
>NW_007275149.1:0-466 GCF_000164805.1 Carlito syrichta | reverse complement strand
ACAAACACATGAAGAAATTCTCAACCTCACTAATCATCAGGGAGATGCAAATCTAAACCACACTGAGATACCACCTAACTCCAGTCAGAATGGCAATTATCAACAACTCAAAAAATAACAGCTGCTGGAGAGGGTGTGGTGGAAAGGGAACACTTCTACACTGTTGGTGGGAGTGTAAACTAGTGCAACCTCTGTGGAAAGCAGTGTGGCGATTCCTAAAAGCTTTAAAAATTGACCTTCCATATGACCCTGCAATCCCCGTACTGGGAATATACCCTGAAGAACACAAATCACTCTATAAAAAAGATACCTGCACACGTATGTTTATGGCAGCATTGTTCACAATAGCAAGAACCTGGAAACAACCATGCTGCCCATCAAAAGAGGACTGGATTAAAAAAATGTGGTACATATACACGATGGAATACTCAGCAGCCATAAAAAAGAACAAAATCATGAATTTCGA
>NW_007275148.1:0-642 GCF_000164805.1 Carlito syrichta | reverse complement strand
TAAATAAACACCTTGAGAGCGAAGACGCTAATGTGTATGGATTTGTATCTCTCAATGCTCAGCAGAATCCTATACAGAGTAGACACTCAACATCCACAATTTCCATTGTGGCATTGTATCATCTTTCTGACCACATATGGATGCCAGATCTTTAAGGTGCATTGTTGACACATTTACTCCTCTGAATTATATCATATAAAGCATTAAAAGTGCAGCATACAAAACAAAAAGGTGTGTCAATGATGACCCTATGGTCTGCATTTTTAGTGAAGATATCTGCATTAAATTTGAAGGGAAAAAGTTTAAAATGATCAACCTCCAAAAGTACTTCAGATAAAGGCATACAGGTTTATTTTACGATGCTATCTGAATTTGTGAGTGATGAGGAAATGTAGATGAAATAAATCTGTAGGCCAGAAACTCAATTTTATAGTACTTAAAATACAGAGAGAAAATACCATTACGTAAGAAAACAAGACATTGACAACACAATGGAAATAAAGATTAAAGTAAAAAGAATAAATGGCAAGAAGTTTCAGGTATTACTGGCAAAAGAAAACAATGGATCAGAGAAAAGAAGAAAAAAAAATTAAATAAATAGAAATATAGAATAAAAACATCATTTCAAGGGTACTGCCTCCT
>NW_007275147.1:0-735 GCF_000164805.1 Carlito syrichta | reverse complement strand
TCCAGGCAGTTGAAACTACAGGCTCATGCCATCACACCCAGCTAACTGTTTGGTTTATTGTCGAGCTCAGGAAGAAAAAAATTGAAGGTGCTACCACAGGGATCAGAGTTTCACATTAAAGGGAAGTTTAAAGAATGCTAACAGTGAAGGAAAGTTTTCAGAAATTGAGCAAAATGCAACGTAACCACAATGCTTGCTATGCCTTGTTGTGGCACCTTTTTACCAAGTTGATAGGCTGGAGTAGACAAGACCAGTTAGATTCGTCTTGAGCAACAGCGCCATCATGAGGAAACAGTTTCATGAACCCCCAAATCAAGAGCATCTATGCAAGTCCTAGCAGTTGAGGAAGCAAGGACTGAACAGAGCTGGCAGAAGCCAGAGCCAGATGCAGAGACATGGGAAAATTCTGGTGAATGAGTGACCAAGACTGAGCTAGAAGCTTCCAAGAGGTCTCATCTCAGTAAATGGCCCATTATACCCACTGTATAGGACAGTGGGTATGCGACTTCTACATTTGAGCCACTCTCTTCCTCACACAAAGGCACATTTCATAAGCCCCTTTAATAAGATGTTGTAGAGCTCTAATCTGCTAAATTATGTTTGTTCACTTTTGAATTGGCTTTTAAATTGTTCACTTTTTAGTACATAATTTTACAAAAAGGGAAAAGGGTTTTAAAACCATGGGTGGAATAAGACTGGTCAGAAAGAAGAAGAGAAAGTGTATACCTTTGTTGG
>NW_007275146.1:0-509 GCF_000164805.1 Carlito syrichta | reverse complement strand
AAAGAAGCTAAACTAGAAAGACAGAAACAATTCCGCCATGCACCTTCCATCAAGTGTACTGAGATTCACTTGTAAGTTTTACTGCCATGTATGCACACTGGTCACCAATCACACGCCAATATCATAGGTATAACTGATATCCTATGTCAGAGGCGATCTTCCAGATGGGCCTTTACAGGCCTCAGCCATGTAGCTATAGATGTTGGCTCCCAACATTTCCCCCTTTTTTATTAAAACAAACGTAAAACATCTTGGCTTCTGTCTTAGGTTGTTCTCGCCTCACCATAGTTGTTACCCGTCATTGGCCCGTTCCCCTTCCCTGCGGGGAATGCCTGTCTTAGGTTCATACTAGGTGGCTGGAATCTTACCCGTCACTGAATACCAAGAGCGTAAAGACTTAAGGGGACATAGGGAGAATGAAGAATGGTGAGCTGATGACACAAAATATTAGCCTTTATGACATAAGTGACCAGCTGATAGATGACATTATTTTTTAACTTTATTACTGA
>NW_007275145.1:0-313 GCF_000164805.1 Carlito syrichta | reverse complement strand
GGATGCCTTCTTCTGAAGTCAGCTATGTGCCTCCTCCTGTTGCTTTAGGGAGAATATATTTGAAAACAAGGGGTAACCTCTTGAAAAGGGATGTTCATTGTCTCTCTAGCTTGACTAATATGTCATGGTTTCTTAGGAAGGGAGAGTTTTCTTAGCTTCCAACCTTGGCTTAAGTTGTATTTATAATAACTTTGCTTAAATATATATAAACTTAAAAGCATTGATAAACATCGTATGCTTATATTTCTTAAAATGGCATGAAACCAAAGCAAATTAAAAATTAAAAATTTAAGAGTATGACACGATAAAAACG
>NW_007275144.1:0-774 GCF_000164805.1 Carlito syrichta | reverse complement strand
GAGAAATACAATCCAGGTATTTCTTGTTGGAGAATGGATGGTGTGTGAGTGAGCAGTGAGTGAGCATACGTGTTTGTGAGAGAGAGAGGTTGGGAGAAATAGGTTCACTTTGGGTGTGTGAGTTTTAGGAATGCTTATCATTATTCAGTTAGCTACTTTCTTGAAATACATAACTATTTGTGCTAGCCACCAAAATGGGTTATTTGTGATCAACTATTAGAAACTCATACTCCAAGAAACTTTTCTGTTGACCAAATGACAACATGTGCATTTTTAACAAATCTGAATATTTTTAAGATTTGTAATTGAGCTTATCAATATTGTAGGAATAAATTTTAAAATTATCACAAAATACCTTTTTTGTTCTGGTTACAGTAGTTTTCTTTTTTTATTGATATGTAATAATTGAATATATTTTTGGTGTGCATGTGATATTTTAATACATGTATACAGTGTTTAATTAGGGTAACTGGTATCTCTGTCAACTTAAACACTTAATCTTTTCTCTGTATTGGGACCATTACTGTTCTTCTTTTCTAGTTACTTTGAAATATACAGTAGATTATTGTTAACTATGATTTTCCTACTGTACTGTCAAATACTGGACCTTTTTCCTTCCCTCTAGCTAAATTTTTGTGCTTCTTAACCACCTACTCTTTCTTAACTCCACTCCATTTTGTTCTCTGCCTCTGGTAACTGTCATTCTACTCTCTGTAATGAGAGCATACAATATTTGTCTTTCTGTGCCTGGCTTATTTCACTTAATGATGGTCC
>NW_007275143.1:0-359 GCF_000164805.1 Carlito syrichta | reverse complement strand
AGTGAAGGTAACATGTTTATAGGTAGGTATACAAGAATGGGAGAAGGAAGAGACTCATGTCAGGGCGGTCTTATTTAGAAAGCTCTTGAATGCAGGTAGGCACGTATGTGTCTGCACTGGGTTCTGTCAGGGAAATAGGGATAAAGATTATTCTTTATTTTCCCAAAGATTATTATTTTTTGTGGAGTAAGGAAACTCTTTTAAGTGGGGGTGGGACGTGATCATTATGGCAACAGCGCAGTGTCTGGTGGACGAGTAAGAGGGTGTTAGAAATTGTGAAGAAGTGAAAAGATCCACACCCCACTTCCTGTCGCTGATTATTTTTTCCTCCTCATTGACTAAGCTCATTAGTGCCCCAG
>NW_007275142.1:0-337 GCF_000164805.1 Carlito syrichta | reverse complement strand
ATGCAAGAGTCCCCACCATTCCCACTTCATTGGTTGGGATGCAGCTTGAGCATGGGAAGGTTTAAGTGCTCTCTGTTAATGCTAATAAGCCTCCAGGGTTGAGAACCACTAGGAACACTCTATCCTACAGTCTTACCTACTTCGGAAAAAGAATAAAACGCACAGTCCAATAATGTAGGGAAGCTTTACCAAACCCTGACCTCCACTTAGAATTAAAATCATAGTGATAGAAACATGAACAGGCTGGGCATAGTGACTCAGGCCTGTAATTGCAGCCGTTTGGGAAGTGGAGGTGAGAGGATTACCTGAGCCCATGGGTTTGAGACCAGACTGGGCA
>NW_007275141.1:0-484 GCF_000164805.1 Carlito syrichta | reverse complement strand
GATTAATATTCGGATGGGTACTTCTATGGGGTAGAACTACGCGGTTATCAACTTCTAGTAGTCGAAGTTCTCCTGGTTTGAGGTCTGTTGTAGGGACTATATAGGAGTCAAAGTTTAGATCTTCATAGTCTGTATATTCATAACTTCAATATCATTGATGTCGTATGGTTTTGACAGTTAAAAGTGGGTTATTGATTTCGTCTATTATGTAGAGAATTCGTAGGGAGGGGAGAGCGATTAAGATGAGGATGATAGCGGGTAGAATGGTTCATACCGTTTCTACTTCCTGAGCATGTATCGTGCTTGTGTGGGTTAGTTTGGTTGTTAATATTAGGGTGATGATGTAAAGTACTAAGGAGCTAATTAGAAAAACGATTATTAGGGTATGATCATGAAAGTGAAGTAATTATTCTATAATCGGAGAGGTAGCATCTGTGAAGCCTAGCTGGAGAGGAAGTGTCATAAAAATACACAGGAGTTCAAC
>NW_007275140.1:0-740 GCF_000164805.1 Carlito syrichta | reverse complement strand
CCACACAAAAACAGGAAACTTAAATTCTCACCCTATTTAATTTCTGTGACAAATTAGTTTTCTTCAAGATTCAGTCTCTGTATATATGACAAATGAAAAAAATCTCCAAGATTTATGCAAATTCTAAAGTATTATATTTACTTTGTCATTAGTTCAGGAAAATATGATAGATCACTTCTTGATTTGCACTACAAGAAACCAGGTGCCATGAAATGAAAATGTAACATGCACTTCTGTCTGCCAAAGTGTGTGCATTATATGTTCTGCTTTGGAATAAAATGGGATGCCAAGTAAATTGCACCGTGGGTATTACTAAGGATACACTGTGTCAAAACATCTGTAGGTGAGGCCTTCATATATATCTATAGTAATAAACCCTTCAGGTGATCATTTTTTATCCTGAAGTTAGGAATAACTCATTTATAAAATTGCACTTACTTTAAAATTATAGATAGATAAACATATTTCATAGAAACCTGCAGTCTTTCTGATCTGAATAAAAGAAAGCTCTATATTCAGACTGACAGACTGACTTTTCAGTTAAAAAGAACTAAAACTGCAGATTTAGTAGTAACCATCCTAAAGTTTGAGAGCCTATAGGGGCTACAAGTCTCTCTGAAGAAGCAGAATAATTTAGTCTCCTGAACACTGAGTATCACAAAACCATTCTTGCCTATCTTGATACCCTCTCAAGTGGACTTGAAGTTGAGCCATCCCCAAGTAAGATTTCCTGACCCCTG
>NW_007275139.1:0-712 GCF_000164805.1 Carlito syrichta | reverse complement strand
CACTGAACTCAAACCTAGAGATAATGTCAGAATGTCTCCCGCTTGTGAGACGATCACTGATCCTTAACCACCCTCTCATGGCCATAGTGGTGATGCGTGTGCTGGTGTAGTTAGCAGCTGATGGGAGGCAGGAGTTGGCTCACATGTTCTGGCTTCATGGCAACTGTTTCTTGGCCATACCCAATGCATACATACTAAGCCTTGGGACCCACGTACATTTGCATGATGGGTTGAACCACTGTGGGTTTCCTCTCTTACAAAACCTAGAATATGGGGCTTGACTGACAGCCTTGAAACATGCATGCCAGAAATGATGTCAAGATGGTGGGGTTGGCACACCTACTGCATACAGCAGGAGCAACATGCTGCCTCCTTTGCTTACAAAAGTATTCAGCCAGTTTATTGACCACCAGAGAATCAATGGGGAGAAAGGGGGTGTCACTTGGGACCCAGGGTTGTCTCAAATGTACTGGTTGTCTCAAATGTACTTTCTTCAAATGTGAGACTCTTCTTATCTAGTGTGTATATAAAGTCAGACAAACTCAAGTTTTAATTTTATAGATGAATAAACTGTATCAAGGTGGCAAATTTAACTTTATAATAAGCAAAATTGAAAAGCTTTAGCATACAGTATATCTGTATCATATATAGATACAGATCATTCTACATGTGACATATTTTCATTTTTGTTTAACAGTGAAGAGGAGAAACG
>NW_007275138.1:0-317 GCF_000164805.1 Carlito syrichta | reverse complement strand
TTCATCAACTCCAACGTAACACTAACACATGAGAAAACGCAAACATGGTCAGAAAGGAAACATGCCAGAGATCTACACATACCGCTGCAGGGAAAAAGACACAAATCGGGACAATTCATTTTAAGCAGTAGTATACAGTTGCTATCTATACTCAATGAAACATATCGAATGAGTCAACTGGGATATATTTCAAAAATAAGTTAATTAAAAATCAGCAATAGGATATTTTATCTAAGCACATTTCCATAAAATAAGGGTATGTGTTTTTATTTGGGTGTGGAAAAAAGTGATTAAGGCTATAGAAACAAGAATTCCTT
>NW_007275137.1:0-561 GCF_000164805.1 Carlito syrichta | reverse complement strand
CAGTTTCCACCCTCGACCCTTGGGCTTCAGGTTAAGACATGGGGCGTCTCCCTGTGGCGGCCGCACTGCTCCCAAGGCCCCAGTTCCTGGGTGTCCAGCCTGCACCATCGTGCCAAGCAGGGCCAGGCATCCCCCCCATTGACCCCAGGTTAGAATAGTGCACCTTAATTGCCCCAAGGGGATGGGGCTGCAGGGACTGCAGTGAGCATGGCACTGCAGGCAGGACAAGCTGAGGCAGGTGGTGGGAGGACATGCCTGGAGCGACTCCAGGGAAAACCCTGAAGGAAAGGTCCAGAAGCACAGGAGGGCAGGAGTGAGTGCCTGGGTTGCCTGGAGATGGTGCTCCCTTGAGCACTGCAGGTAGAGCGAATCCTCCCTCAGATACTGGGCAGAGGAACAGGCCATGATATCCAGGCCTGGAGTGCCTTGAGGATGCCATCTCCAGTGTGGAAGGACGCGAATTGCTCCCAGTGTAGAAGGACGCAAATCGCATGCTTAAACACAACCTAAGTATTTTATAAACCTCCCCTTAATTAACCAGAAAATTTTGATTATGCCTCC
>NW_007275136.1:0-790 GCF_000164805.1 Carlito syrichta | reverse complement strand
CCAGTTTTTCTTGTGGCAATTCCAGAGACATAGTTTAGGGAAATTAAAATAATGAGTTACTGCATACATGTGATAAAGTAGTCTTCTAATATGATGGAATGTCTAATTATAGATGCAGTATCAATTTGCCTAACAAATTAAATGCAATATCCATTTTAATAAAACTCATGTACTTTGCAAAAATGGGACCTTAATGAATCTATATTTATACTAAGTCATGAGAGCCAGAGTGGCATTGGTATAGCTAAGTCCTCAGTAATGAGCCTGCTACATGGATGTCCTTGTATCCATTCTGAGAATGACAGTATCCTTTCTCCCCCCTTCTCTTCCTTTCTACTTCCCTTCTTGCATCCCTCTACTTCTTCCTTTTTCTTTGCCTGTCCTGATATTGTTCTCCATGCCAGTCTTGGTGAGCAAGTGGTTCATTGTAGCAAAACTGTGGTTCTCTCACCATGGACAAACTAAACATTATTTTGGGTAGCTTGTACCTGTGAAAGCTTTCTTCATCTTAGTAGGCAAGAAATAGACCTGTCTTGTAATATTGGATAAAAATGAAGGAATGAGTTTGGATGTAGGCAAATCTTTTTTCCCCTCATGTGGTTCATTAAAAATAATTGTATTAATATTATTTTTAAAGCATTTTAAAAGTGGATTTTCTATCAGTATGGAGGATGCCTCTTTTTGTCTGTGTGTGTGTGTGTGTGTGTGTGTGTGTGTGTAAAGGAGGTTGATTCTCCTTACATTGATTTTTTTGTTTTGTTTTTGTTTTTTTGTTTGTTTTTGAGTGGAG
>NW_007275135.1:0-372 GCF_000164805.1 Carlito syrichta | reverse complement strand
GCCTGGCAGATTGGCAATCACCCTTATAAAGGGAATTTGCAAGTCTTAAGACTTTATGCATTACAAAAGTTATGCAGATCACAGGACTTATGACAACTTAGAAGGGGAAGATAATGGAGATTCAATTTTCCAGTATATTAGGTTCCCTTTGTGGGAATATCAAGAACCTCCCAAAGATGCACACCGGGAAATGCATAAGAAATAAAGGGAGGCCAGGCTCAGTGGCTCAATCTGTAATCTCGCACTTTGTGAGGCAGAGGTGAGTGGATTGCCTGAGTCTGAGAGTTCAATACCCACCTGGGCAACTTGGCGAGACCTCGGCTCTACAATAAATCAGAAATTAGCTGGGTACGGTAGTGAGCACCTGTAGTT
>NW_007275134.1:0-768 GCF_000164805.1 Carlito syrichta | reverse complement strand
CCTCAGAAGTTGGGAAATGGTCTCAGTTGCCTTTGAGGATGTTACTGTGAACTTCAACTACAAACAGTGGGCTTTCCTGGATTCTCCCTAGAAGAATCTTTATAGATATGTGAATCAAGCAACGTTCAGGAACCTAGCTTCTATAGGAAGCAAATGGGAAAACCAGGATATTAAAGATCAGTGCAAATATCCTTAGAGAAATCAAAGTTAATTTGCACTCAGGATAGGAAGTAATATTGCTGAAAGCAATGCTAGCATGTCATGATATTTTAAAAACAAAAGTCATATGATAGGCTATGTGAGATTAAAGAAGGTAGTCATTGTGGAGAAACCTTCAATCAATCTCCAAATCTTAATCTGAATAACACATTTATACTGGAGTACAACCTGTGAATTCAGTATGTGCGGAAAAATCTCCATATGTCATTCATCCCATCACATACTCCTTATATTTCACTCTGGAAGCAAGTGATAGAAGCATGAGGAAAGTGGAGCAAAGCCAGGTAAATATAAGTGATATCAGAAAACCCTTTTTCTCACACATATTAGAAACACTAATGTATACTGGAAATGAACTTTATAGTTGTGCAGTATGTGGGAAAGACTTTACAATTTGTAAGTCATCAAGAGAAGTTACACTGGAGAGAAACCCTGTAATTGTAAACGTGCTAAAGGCTTCAGGGTTTTTTTTCTTAACACTAAGTAATTCACACTGGAGAAAAAACTTATAAATGTGAGGAACATGGTAATGTCTTTAGTTTTCCCAGG
>NW_007275133.1:0-655 GCF_000164805.1 Carlito syrichta | reverse complement strand
AGATGAGGTCTCGCTGCCAGGCGGGTCTTGAACCGCGGGCTAAGGCAATCCACTCACTCAGCCTCCCAAAGGCGCAGGATTACAGGCTGAGCCACCGAGTCTGGCTTACATTGTTTTTTTCTTTTTTTTGAGTTAGAGTCTCACTCTGTTGCCCAGACTGGAGTGCAGTGGACGCTCCCGGCCACCGCAGCCTCGACCTGCTGGGCTCCGGCGATCCTTACGCCTCAGCCTTCCGAGTAGCCGGAATTACAGGTGTGCAATACCACACCCGGCTAATTTTTTGATTTATTGTAGAGATGAGGTCTCGCCTGCCCAGGCGGGTCTCTAACCCGTGGGCTCAGGCAATCCACTCACCTCAGCCTCCCAAAGGCGCAGGATTACAGGCTGAGACACTGAGCCCGGCTGAAATAATGTTTTTTTAAGAGGATAGAATTCCATGTTATGTGCACATGAATGCTTCTCTTGAGTTGGGGGAAGACAGGTGGGCTTGTCAGGTAACTATTAGTTTTCTGATGATGGTCTTCAGATTCACAACTATGAAAGTAGTAGTGTAGCATTTTCCAATTGTTATGTATTTCATTGATAAAATCGAAGGTCTTTTATTATTAGTCTTGGTGACAATAAACTTTTATGCAGTCACCTAGAATGTTTACCT
>NW_007275132.1:0-411 GCF_000164805.1 Carlito syrichta | reverse complement strand
TGTAAAATATTATCTTCATTGAAGCTAATGCTTCAAACAGTATGTACCGTGTTTTTAAGACAGAGCTTTAAATATATTAGTTTACTACAATTTACCACAGAGCATGGATCTGTGAAATTAATTCTTTAGAAAGCAGAGTCCCTTACCCCAAATTACAAGGAGGCTCCACAAATGTTACAGCTATGTTCATTTTCTTTTGCTAAGATTACACAAATGAGATGTATATAACAAAGACTTATTGACATAAAGACTCTTGCTTGTAAAACAGTTGAATCAATATTACTAAATAAGACAGTACATGAGTAATTTCATCCAGATTTATACAGCACCTAGAATATTATTGTCAACTCCATGTATTTCAACAAAGTTTCTATGTAAAGACATAATCTTGACTAAATTAAAATCAGAGTT
>NW_007275131.1:0-618 GCF_000164805.1 Carlito syrichta | reverse complement strand
AAGATTAGTATAATAAACATGTTGGTCAAGAACATTTTATCATCTCACCAATTTAGTGAGCAGAAGAATCTCTCGGAAGACTCTCAAACCATAAACCATTACAGAAAAAACAGCAGGTTCTAAGTAACACCTGAAAAAGAAGAATGAAAGTAGCCTGAACTCTTTCACTTTTACTTCACTCTGCACACTATTCTTATTTTCTGAGCCTGACTCATGTTCCTAGAAACATAGCTTCCAGCAAATCTGAAAAATCTCATCACATGATGTATTACCAAAAACAATCAAGAGGTGTTTTCTTGAACCTTAGGCTTACATATCCTGGAGAAGATCAAAGATGAGTGTATCCAACCACAACCATCCCCCCTTCCAACTTAAGTAGACAACTCTTCAGTAGCTGCAGGAATATGACTCTCCCCTTCAAACCAAAATAAGAAGGGATATTTTTCAGAAGAAAGGAATAAGGAGTAGTTCACAGAAAACAATACATGGAGTGCATCGATTGTTTTTTGGTCATTGGTTCTTGTTTTTATTCATTAGGCCAAGTCCTTATTAAGCACATACTATGGCTGGGCACTGGAAATATAGCAGCAAACGCACAAGAAATACCGAGATGATAAC
>NW_007275130.1:0-469 GCF_000164805.1 Carlito syrichta | reverse complement strand
ACAAGCAGGCAGAGAACCAAATAAAAAGCACAATCCCATTTACAGTAGCCACCAAAAAAATGAAATATCTTGGCATCTTCCTAACCAGAGAAGTGAAAGACCTTTACAATGAAAATTGCAAAACACTGTTTAAAGAAATCCAAGAAGACACAAACAAATGTAAAATTATTCCATGCTCATGGATAGGAAGAATCAACATTGTTAAGATGTCCATCCTACCAAAGGCAATCTACAGATTCAACACAATACCCATTAAGCTACCAACATCATTCTTCTCAGACCTGGAAATGACAATACGGAAATTCATATGGAAACATAAACAACCACAAATAGCTAAAACAATCCTTAGCAAAAGAAACAAAGCAGGAGGTATCACACTTCCAGACTTTAAATTTACTATAAGGTTAGTGTAATCAAAACAGCCTGGTACAAGAACAACTATACAGACCAATGGCATAGGATAGAGGTT
>NW_007275129.1:0-717 GCF_000164805.1 Carlito syrichta | reverse complement strand
CATTTTATCCATTCCAGCTTTGAAGGCGACATGGTTGGTGTCAGGTTTTTTTCAAATGTGATTAGACCTGCAATAAGCATGCTTGTGCAGATATCTTTCTGTAAAAGATCTGAGTTCCTCCAGGTTTGTTCCCACCAGGGGAATTACAGGGTCACATGGTAGGTCAATTTCTTGTCCCTTTAGAAACCGCCACACTGATTTCCAAAGATGTTGCTCTACTTTTCAGTCCACATGCAGTGCAGAAGCATTTTTTTTCCCCCAAATCTTTTCCAGCATCTGATATTGTTTGTGTTATTAATGAAGGCCGTTCTTACAGGGGTTACGTGGTAGTTCAATGTGGTTTTCCTTTGCATTTCTTTGATGATGAGTGAGGCTGAGCACGTTTTCATGTGTATCCTGGCTTCCCACATCTCTTCTATTTGAAGTGTCCAATCATGTATTTTTGCCACTTTTTAACGGGATTGTTTGTCTCTTTTTCTGAGTGTTTGATTTTCTTGTAGCTCACAGATGTTATCACGTTGTCAGATACATAGCTGGAGAATAGTCTGTCCCATTCGGGGGCTGTCTGCTTGCTATTTTGATGGTGTCTTGTATTTTGCAGAAGTTAATTCGTTTGGTACGATCCCAAGTGTCTAACATTGTTTTTAAGTTATGGGTATTGAGGGAGCTGAAGAGAGTAGCTGCCGGTTCCAGTTTTCATAAAGGAGTCTCCTGTGA
>NW_007275128.1:0-602 GCF_000164805.1 Carlito syrichta | reverse complement strand
CCGCACTCCCAGTCTGGGCGACAGAGTGAGACTCTAACTCAAAAAAAAAAAAAAAGAAAAAAAGAAAAAGAAAGGGGGTAAGGATTAAACAACTATTCCTAGGATACCACGTTAACTACTTGGGTAAGAAATTCAACAGAAGCCTAAACTTCACCGAGTGACAAACTTGAAATTAAAAAGAAGCATATATATATATATCCACACAGCACCCATAAAACATGCGGGATCAAAGACAGAGGAACCAGAGATATATTCAACAGGAAACTAGCGAAGTGCAGGGCCATTCTTGATATTTTCCTAAAGTGCAAATGAAATGAGATAACATACGTATAAAAAGTATCAAAATTATCTAACTGGAAAATTTTCTCTAAAAATTATCTTAAAATCAATGACGGACATGGTGGTTCAACCAAAAAAAATTATCTTAAAATCAGAGATAAACAAAAATTGTATTTAATAACTTGATTTAATTTTTCTCTTTACTTGAGGGGCTAGGCTCTTCATTGCTGAAAATCGTGTATGATTCAGTGTTAGATATTTGCTGTTTAAATTTGCATTACACTTCTTTCTTAGATAATATACTTTGATGTTCATAGGAGTGG
>NW_007275127.1:0-419 GCF_000164805.1 Carlito syrichta | reverse complement strand
CCGCACCCCCGCAGAGGAGCCCACCCGCGGCCCCGAGCTGACCTCCGTCCTCTGGCAGCGAGGCCGGCCGGACCCGGGAGAAAGCGGACACCGACGAGCTGCCGCGAAGCCAGAGGAACCGTCCAGAGAGCGGGGAGACAGCCCGCGGAGCGGGCAAAAATACCGATCCGCCCCTCGTCTCTCCGACAGAGGCCTAACGGCTGGGATCGACGAGGAACTCACACGTGCCACGAGGAGACGCTTCTCCAAAGGAGGCCTACGGGCAGCTGACAGACACACGAGAAGGCGCTCGGCCTCGATCCTCAGTCAGAGAAACGCAGATCAAAACCACACCGAGATACCACCGCCCCCCCGGGCAGCACGGCCATCGTCCGTGACGCAAACCGCCACAGACACCGGCGAGGACGCGGAGAAAAAGG
>NW_007275126.1:0-685 GCF_000164805.1 Carlito syrichta | reverse complement strand
TTTTCAGTCCACATGTAGTGTATAAGCATTTATTTTTTCTCAAATCCTTACCAGCCTCTGTTATTGTTTGTTTTATTAATGATGGCCAGTCTTACATGGGGTATGTGGTATTTCAAATTGTTCTCATTTGCATTTCTTTGATGATGACTTAGTCAGAGCAATTTTCATGTGTCTGCTGGCTGCCCTTATCCCTTCTTATGAAAAGTGTTCAATCACGTATTATACACACTTTTCAAAGGGAATGTTTCTCTGATTTTTCTGAGTGTTTGTGTTTCTTGTAGATTCTAGATGTTATGCTTTTTTTATAGATATATACTTGGAGAATCCTTTTTCCCATTCTGTTGGCTGTATCTCTGCTCTTCTGATGTTTCCTTTTGCATTGCAGAAGTATATTAATCTGATAAGATTACACTTTTCTAACTAACTTTTTACGGCATGGGTATTTAGGGTTCAGAATAGGAATTCGTTTCCGGTTCCAGTTTCAATAATGCTGTCTCCTGTGCTTTCCAAGATTATTATAATGTGGTGATTAACGTTTAGGTCTTTGATCCATTTAGAGTTAATGTGTATGGTGATAGTTAGGAGTCCTGTTTCACCCTTGTTCAAGTGTTCAGCCTTTTCCCACTACCATTTACTGAAAATATTTTCCATTACCCAGTGGATCTTGGAATTTTTTTACAAGATG
>NW_007275125.1:0-578 GCF_000164805.1 Carlito syrichta | reverse complement strand
CAAATTGAAGACCTCCCAAGTTCATGAATCGGAAGAATCGACATCACTGAAGTGTTTGTACTGCCTAAAGCGATCTGAAGATTCAATGCAATTTCTATCAACCCACGAGTTCCACTTTTTACAGAGTTAGAAAAAACAGTTCTGAAATTTACCTTACAGCAAAAAAGAGCCCAAATAACCAAAGACTTTATCATAAAAAGATTTTTAGGGAAGGAGAACCACTATCTTAGAATTAACTCCCTATTGTCAAAAGTCAGACATTTCCTGACTTTTAATGATGTTGGCTCTTTCTGCAAAAGTGTTATTTTTGAAAACTGCGCTCACATGTTAATTGCTACACATTTCACAATCGCACAGATGTAGAATCACCTAAATGTCCAGAAGCCGATCGACGGATAGTACGGATGTGTTATATAGATGTCGTGGAATACTATTCAGCTATCAAAAAGAATAAAGCAGTGTCACTGGCAACAACTGGGATGAACTTGGAGCCCATCATCCCAAGTGAACTAACTCGGGAACGGAAAAACCAACATCACATGCTCTCACTTATACATGGGAGCTAAATGAAGAATCCG
>NW_007275124.1:0-823 GCF_000164805.1 Carlito syrichta | reverse complement strand
GCTTGAGGGGATACACACCCCAAGTGCACTGATTTGATGATTAAACATTGTATGCCTGTATCCAACATCGCATGTGCCCCAAATATTTATAAATCTATCATATAATTCATGTACCCATAAGTAAAAATAAAAAAAATAAAAATTGAGACCTATGTAAAATTCAATGTAGTCTAAGCAATTGAAGAGTATTTACTCATTATTTAATAATTTGGGGGTATTGTTAAATTCTGAATTCTCAGGTTCTTAAAAATTATTTGTCCTTTAAATAATAATGTATTGACAATTTTAAGTCAGTTATATTGAGAGATATCTGACAGATTGTTTCGTCAATTTTAATTGAACAATTTGGATTGTCACAAATGCATACAATGACGTAGCCACTAGAGAAATCATAATATACAATGTTCTAGCACCCTACATCCCTATCGCAGTCCATTCTTCTTTCTAACGTTGGCTTCTGATATTCACTGATCTGTTTTGTGTCTTAATGATTTTGTGATTTAGAATTTTATGTAATTTAATTAAAAAGTTGTTTTTATGTCTGGCATCCTTTAATGAACTTACCACTTAAGAATCATTTGTGGGCCAGGATCAGTGGCTCAGCCTGTAATCTCAGCACTTTGGGAGGCCGAGGCGAGTGGATTGCCTGAGTCCGAGGGTTTGAGACACACCCAGGCATCTTGGCGAGAACTCGCCTCTGTAATAAATCAAAAATTAGACGGGCATGGTAGGACGGGCCCGTAGTTCCGGTTACTTGGAAGGCGGAGGCGGAAAGAACGCTGGACCCAAAAGGTCAAGGCTGTGATGGCTGAGAGCATACCAG
>NW_007275123.1:0-471 GCF_000164805.1 Carlito syrichta | reverse complement strand
TTTTTTCCATAATGTCATATGAATAGAATCATACTATATGTGGTTTTTAAAAATAATAATGACTTTATTGAGATGTAACTCATGTACCATATAATTCACTCATTTATTTTTATTTTATTTATTATTTATTTTTTGAGTTGGAGTCTCACTCTGTCGCCCAGACTGGAGTGCAGTGGCCGCTGCCAGCCACTGCAGCCTCGACCTCTGGGCCCCAGCGATCCTTCCGCCTCAGGCTTCCAAGCAGCCAGAACTACAGGCGTGTACTACCACGCCCTGCTGGTTTTTGATTTTGTAGAGACAAGGTCTCGCCAAGTTGCCCAGGTGGGTCTCGAGCCCGTAGGCTCAGACAATCCACTGGCCTCAGCCTCCCAAAGTGCTGGGATTACAGGCTGAGCCACCGAACCCGGCCAATTCACTCATTTAAAATACACAATTCAGCGATTTTTAGTATGTTCACAGAGTTGTGCAACC
>NW_007275122.1:0-693 GCF_000164805.1 Carlito syrichta | reverse complement strand
GAAGAGGTTCAAAATATTCTACTATGAAATCTCTAAATTATGAAAGTATCTGTCTTATACATAAGAATATTGCTTGTATCATCAGAAAGAAGACATTTTGACCATGAAGTACTAGGTGGGATCCTCCGTGTCAATTCTTGTAAAAAAATTTTCCAGTTACATGAAAATAAATAAGTGAAGTTAGATAAAATAGAAATTAGGGAAACTTGACAAATCATGTTTACTTTCAAATCCATTCCTTCTTTTTTCTCTATGCATTACTCAGCATAAATTGAAAATAAAACACAAAAAGAATTATAGTTCAACTGAAATATATTCATTTACACATACACCTGCAAGTAAGGATGCTTCTATTAAAAAATAAAAAGAAGAAAAGCTACCTTGAAGAAAAATAAACTAATCCTAAATTTAAAACTCTAAATCATATGAAAACTATTGCCTTTTAAAGTTACTAAAAAGCAAAAAAAGATTCATCTGGCCAAGTAAGGTGCTCCTGCCTATAATCCCAGCTACTCAGAAGGCCCAGGTGGGACGATCACTTGAGGACAAAAATTTGAGAACAGCTTGGGCAACATAGCAAAACCCCATTTCTAAAAAAATTAAGAAATAAACAAAAATTAGTCAGGTGTAGTGGCACTCACAGTAGTTCCAACTACTCAGAATGTTGAAACAGGAAGATCACTTGAGCCCAGG
>NW_007275121.1:0-684 GCF_000164805.1 Carlito syrichta | reverse complement strand
GGAATATGTCAGTAGATGTTGAGGGTTCACCTGAATACTCCCTTTTTCTTCTTTTTTTCCCTTCAGTCTTTCTGTTCTTCTCCTCTATTCACTTTGTTCTTTTTCTATTCACTTTGTGTTAGGCATGTATATGCGTGTTTAGTTTTCTTGTGGGTCTTTTTGTTGTTGATTGTTTTGTTTAGCTTTGTTGTTATTCCAATTGTTTTGAAGTGTGTTTGTATCTGTTCAATTGCTTTTGCATTGGTTTCTGCTTTGCATCATCATACAGAGTGGTAGTGGGGAGTGGGTCTCAGAGAACACACACCACATTAAGTGAACATTTTAATTTGCAAGTAGTATCTGATTACTAGCACTCCATCCTCCACTTTATTTGAATTTCAAAAACTACAAGAGATAGCAAAGCTTCCCATCCATCATCCTATTCCAAATAGAACAAATCCAGAGCCCGGATTAGGGAAGTATAGAGGCCTGAGCAAATGTCAGAAGGAAAATCTCTCTCACTGACACTGAATAACAGAACTAAAGAGAAAAACAAGAGATCTGTCACAAATTAGGAAAAATCAAAGGAAGACCTCAGGCAATTTCAAGTATACCAAAGAAAAAACTCCTGAAAAATCAGACCTTGGTGCCCAAACAATGAAAGTCACCAATGACAGTCCCCAGAAAATGACAGGGATTAGGGAA
>NW_007275120.1:0-345 GCF_000164805.1 Carlito syrichta | reverse complement strand
TAAAAAGTTTTCCATTACTGCCACTTTCTTATAGCACTATAATTGAACAAATTCAGCTCATGAGGGAGAAAATATGGAACTCTGTAATTTGTCTGTGATAAATCACTGAGAATGCCCTACCTCATATCCATCAAACATTCTGCAAAATCCCTATATCTGTCCTGTTTTATGGCTGCATAATACTCCATTGTGTGTATATACCACATTTATATTATTCATTCCAGCTTTAATGGGCAACATGGTTGGTACCATGTTTTTTGAATTCTGATTAGAACTGCAACAAAGCTACCTGTGAAGGTATCTTTTTGGTAAAATGATTTGGGTTCCTCCAGGTATATCTCTAGA
>NW_007275119.1:0-341 GCF_000164805.1 Carlito syrichta | reverse complement strand
TGGTAAATTTGTAGATGGTGGTCCTGTTATGCTTAAAATAGGGGATTAATTAAGGTTCATAGTTTTGGAACTCAGAAATTAATGGAAGTTTAGGGCATTGAAAACATGGATTGTAGCTGATAATCTTTAAGTGAATGAGGTCACTTGGAAAAGTATGAGAATGGGAAAAGGTGGGCAAAGAGGAGGTTCTGAGGAACACTAAAGGATTAGAATCAGATGAAGAGAGTGTAGTTATGGAGAAATTAGACTCTTGGGGGCCAAGGAAGATGAGTTTCAATAAAAAGAGAGTGTTCCAAGAATTAAATGTTACAAAGTGGTTAATAAACGAAAATGGAGTCCAG
>NW_007275118.1:0-313 GCF_000164805.1 Carlito syrichta | reverse complement strand
CAGTAAGCTGGAAGAAGGATAAGGATGCTGACCATTTCTTCATGGTGTGGGAGGCAGATCGATTTTTGTGCCATGGGAAAATGTGATCAATCCTGTGCAAACCTGGCTTTGCTCAGTCAATGACACAGCAGCAACAAGTGAGTTCTGCAGGACAGAAACACATCACACTTCTGTTGGGTACTGTTTCCCCTGCGCTCTCCTCACTGTCCATCTTTATCCCCTCGTGCATGAGGAAGTTTTGAGAAACCATGAATCTTCTCGTTTGGTGTCAGCTTCATCCTAATCGGTATTAAGTCTAACTTCATTGGGGTTT
>NW_007275117.1:0-632 GCF_000164805.1 Carlito syrichta | reverse complement strand
CGGGTTCGAGACCCGCCTGGGCACTAGGGGGAGACCTCATCTCTATAACAAATCAAAAAATTAGCCGGGTGTGGTAGCGCACGCCTGTAGTAACAGCTACTTGAAAGGCTGAGGCAGAAGGATCGCCAGGCCCAGCAGGTTGAGGCTATGGTGGCCAGGAGCGGCCACTGCACTCTACTCTGGGCAACAGAGTGAGACTCTAACTCAAAAATAATAATAATAATAATAATAATATTTGTGTATTAATAATAATAGTAACATATTAGCTATCATTTGTTAAGCTCTTAGTTTGTGCCAGGCACTAAGCTAATTTATTAACAAGTATTTAATCCCCACAAGGGAGACTGGTACTATGATAACTCCCAGTTTTAGATGAGAAATTGAGACCCAGAGTTGTAACTTGAACCAGGTTACCTAACTAATAAGTCTGTGTGGCACATACACATACACAAACATACAACTTAATTTGTCCACCATTCACAGACAAATATGCAAATGTGTGAATAATGTATAACTTTCTTATAACATTAATCCATAATTTCCACAAATGACCTCCAACATTTTTGTCAGTATCATCAGAGAGAGAGAGAGAGTCAGAAAGCAGCAGTCTTGAGTACAGAAACTGGCATATG
>NW_007275116.1:0-537 GCF_000164805.1 Carlito syrichta | reverse complement strand
TGTGCATCTTGCTCTGGCTTCTGCCAGTTCTGTTCAATCCTTGCTTCCTCAAAGACTAGGGCAGGCAAAGGTCTGTCCGACTCATCTATGAAACTATTTCCTCACGATGGCGCTGTGGCTCAAGAGGACGCTAACAGGCCTGTCTGACACCCGCCCATCAACTTGGAAAAAAAGGCGCCATCAAACTCTCCTCCCTGTGATCCACCTTCAGTTTTTTTCTCCCTGAGCTCAACAAAGTTCCAGACACTTGGAAGGCTGAGCTGGAAGAGTCGCCCGAGCCCAGGAGTTGGAGGCTGCAGTGTCTGTGACCGTCTACTCTGTGCGACAGAGTTAGACTCTGACTCTAACAATCAAACCCCAAAATAAAATTTTAAAAAACATTGAAAAATGAAAAATGAATAATGTTGGAAAAATCATGAAGAAAGAGGCATTGTGTATGTTTATACTGTTAGAAGGGTGAGTTAGGCTTTACAATTGTGAAACACTGTGGGGTTAGCTGTTCATGTGCTAACAGCCTACAGTATAGAAACTGGAATC
>NW_007275115.1:0-600 GCF_000164805.1 Carlito syrichta | reverse complement strand
TGTCCAGTTTGCCTAGCAGGTTAGGAGAATCCTGGCTTCTAACCCAGACCAGGGTGACCTGGAGTTCTCAAGTGTGCTGTTTGCTTTTGTCAAATCCAGCCATTGCTAAACGTGATCACACAGCTTCTCTGCCTTCTTTCCTAAATTGTGCCTGCTTTTCTTGACTTCTGAAAATACTCAGAATATGCATTGTTTGCCCTTGAGTCAGGAGAAATGCAGGGTATCATGAGCAGATAACTGTGCCATCTTAGAGATAGTACACTATAAAAAAACTTTAATTTCTCTAGACTTTAAATAACTCCATCAGTCATAAATTAGAATTGGCCTTCTCTGAACACAATAAGAATCTTCACTCCATGATAGAAAGTGAAGTTGCTTTCTGTCCACCTCAGCAAAAGATACCTCAACAACAGCACCCAGAAGTAAGATGGAAGAGAAATTGTGAAACCAAAGATAAGAGTTCAGAAATTAAGGACGACAGTACCCATGACTAATTCAAATATAAAGCTTTTAATGGATGCTACTCTTCTGGCAGACTTGAGGAGTAACGGATGATTGCAATGTGAGCAGCCAGACACCAGTCCCTCTCCCCCACTCCAC
>NW_007275114.1:0-450 GCF_000164805.1 Carlito syrichta | reverse complement strand
TTTTTATCAAGAAAGGGGTGCTGGATTTTATCAAAAAATTTTTCTGTGTCTAATGATATAATGTGACTTTGTTTTGACATCTGTTGATGTATTTAATGACATTTTATATGTTGAACAAGCCTTGTTTCCATGCAGAATCATACTTTTTACAAATATTGTAAATTGTTTCTCCTTTCTCATAGCTCTATATTTCACTCCTCTTTCTCATATTATTTATTTTGCCTAACTGAGCTTTCTTGTTTCCTTTCAAAAAATTTTTGTTGAAAATTTGAGCACTTTATGATTTATTTCCTCAAAAACAGGTCCAGAAACTGCAGAGTTTTGCTAAGGATATGTGGAGATATTGAAAGTAGCAGTGTCAAGAGAAGATCGTAATTATAAGGCGGTGGCCAGGATCGATGTCCGTTCACAAATCAGAGTGAGCCACAGTACTCAGTCTTTATATAAAAT
>NW_007275113.1:0-430 GCF_000164805.1 Carlito syrichta | reverse complement strand
CATTTCAGAAGACTAGCACACCCCCACACAATTCCAGATTAATAGCCATACAAACAAGGAATAATGTACTCCACTCCAGGGAAGCCTCATTGATAACATCAATCTGACCTTTGCTTAACACTTACTGCTTACTTCTCACACATTCTCCACAACAAATTTCCTCTCCCAGAGGCAGGTCATTGGAGAATCTCTATCAAATGCTCATTCATCCACAGAAGGTGAAATTCAGTGATTAACAGGATCATAGATAAGGTGAAAAATGATAACATCCCACTATGAAATGAAGAGATGATATAAAGGGGCCTGGCCACTCCAGCTATCATTTACTCCATTGCAATTAAAAAGGCTTTTTGTCATTTCTTCGCTGGTTAGTAAGGCCAATTATCTAAAACCCTTGCCTAGAATTCAGACACATACCAGAGCAGGACCC
>NW_007275112.1:0-414 GCF_000164805.1 Carlito syrichta | reverse complement strand
TCAAACTAAATTATCCTAGACTTGAGCCTGTACTACCAAATGAAGCCTACTCATTCTGTGCGCTGTTTTGGAATCTTAAAATCACGGCATACAAATGAAACCTTAGAAGTCATCGTAGTCCACAACTTGCCTGCTGGGAAAAGATCCCTGACAGACATTTTCACTTTTTTTCTTTGAGTTGGAGTCTCACTCTGTCACCCAGACTGGAGTGCAGTGGCCGCTCCCGGCCACCGCAGCCTATACCTGCTGGACCCTGGTGATCCTTATGCCTCAGCCTTCTGAGTAGCTGGGACTCCAGGTGCGCGATACCACACTCGGCTCATTTTTTATTTATTGTAGAGATGAGGTCTTGCCAAGTTGCCCAGGCGGCTCTTGATCCCGCGGGCTCAGGCAATCCATTCACCTCAGCCTCCC
>NW_007275111.1:0-585 GCF_000164805.1 Carlito syrichta | reverse complement strand
TATAAGAAACACACATTGATATAAACACAATTATAGTTTAAAAGTAAATGAGATATAAAAAGCTATACCATGCTAGTATTAACCAACAGAAAACTGGAGTACCTATGGTAATTTTAGGCAAAGGAGACCAGAACAGAAAAATTATGATAAATAAATAAGGTGTTATATAATGATCAAAAGGCCAGTTATCCAAGAATATGTAACAATCATAAATGGGTAAACACCCAACATGAGTACATCAAACTATGTGAGACAAAACAGAGAATTCTTCCACAAAGAATTATCACCAATTTTATACAATATGAGTATATTCCAGAAAATAGAAAAGCAAAGACTCATACCCACTCATTCTATGAGAATAGTATTACCCTAATGTTGGGAGCTGGCCATGGAGGCCCACTGAACTTTAGGAATCAGGAAGGGCTGTTGACCCCGAGACCACTAGGATGTGTTTGGGAGCTATTGACCCCATTTCCTCCCCCTTTCTACTCAGCACTAACCAGATTAAGCTACTGTGAGCTCAAAACATAGAAACTCTGAGATCGGGATGAACACAAGCTAACTATAGAAGCTCATTGCTCCCAT
>NW_007275110.1:0-818 GCF_000164805.1 Carlito syrichta | reverse complement strand
TAGTTAAGTCAGTTGGTAGCCAGCTGGCTAGCTTATTTACATCAGCTAGTTAATTCAACTGGCTTCCCAGCTAAATAAGTCAACTAGATAAGTCATCTGGTAAGCCAGCTGGCTAGCTAGGTAGTTAGTTAGTTAAGCAGCTAGTTAAGTCTGGTGGTTATCC
Organism: Carlito syrichta; assembly: GCF_000164805.1. Lineage (NCBI taxonomy): Eukaryota > Metazoa > Chordata > Mammalia > Primates > Tarsiidae > Carlito > Carlito syrichta. The sequence continues at coordinate 655 of NW_007275110.1, read as the reverse complement.
AGGTATCTATCTAGTTAAGTCAGTGAGTTAAGTCAGCTGGCTAGCCAGCTACCTAGCAGGGTACCTAGCTAGTTAAATCAGCTGGCTAGGCAGCTGGTTAGCTTATTAAATCACATAGTTAAGTCAGCTCGCTGGCCAGCATGTTAAATAGGTAGTTAGGTAGATAAATAAGTTGGCAAAGCAGAGGGCTATGTAGGTAGGTAGCTGGCTAGCCATCAGGCTATCTAGTTATGTCAGATAGTTAAGTCAGCTAGATATCACTCTTTCTAGCTAGGTAGGTAGCTAGTTAAGTTAGCTACCTGGCTACTAAGTTAGCTAGCTGGCTACTTTGCTTAGTCAGTTAGTTAAGTTACCTGGCTGGGCTCCTGGCTATCTAGGTAGCTAGGAAATTAAGTCAGCTGGCTAGACAGCTGGCAAGCTAGTAAAGTCAGTTAGTGTAATCAGCTGGCTAACCAGCTGTCTAGTTAGTTAAGTCAGTTGTCTAGCCAGCTGGATAGCTAGTTAAAAAGCTGGTTAAGTCAGTTGTCTAGCCAGCTGGATAGCTAGTTAAAAAGTTGGTTACATCAGATGGGTAGCCAGCTGCCTCAGTAGTTATTTCAGCTAGTTACATCAGCTGTCTACCTAGGTAGTTAGGCAATTAAGTCAGATGGCTAGC
>NW_007275109.1:0-576 GCF_000164805.1 Carlito syrichta | reverse complement strand
TCAGCTTTCCAAGTAACTGGAACCACACAGTTGTGCTACCATGCCCGGCTAATGTTGGTTTATTGTAGTAACGAGATCTCGCCATGTCGCTCAGACTGGTCTCGAACCAGAGATCTCAGGCAATCCTCTCACTTCTGCCTCCCAAAAACTGTATCCCCAGTGCCCTTTACATAGTAAACACTAAATACATATTTGTGAAATGAATAATAATGGACATACCCTGAAATTTACATGTATTAATTAATTGAAATCTCACAGTAACCTCATGAGACAGGTCCTATCATCAGTTTCATTGTACAGATAAGGAAATGGAGGCACAAAGTGGATAAGTACCTGACTCAAGGTCACACAGAGAAGTTGAGTACAGGGGAGAAAACTTTTCACCCCAGGCAATCTAGATTCAGGTTTGAAATCCGAGCCACTTTGCTGTATTGCTTCTCAGAGCATTTCACCTCAAGACTGGATAATTTTAAATAAGCCATTCATCTAATGGTTTTGCTCTGTTCTTTTCCTTTCTGATTTATTAAATTAGAACGTCTCAGTGAAACAAGAATGCTCCCCAAACCTGGGTAGTTG
>NW_007275108.1:0-594 GCF_000164805.1 Carlito syrichta | reverse complement strand
CAATCAACATGTATGCAATGATATTGGATTCATGACCTTGGTTCCCTGTGGGAAGAAGTGTTATTGATGGGAGGTGGGCATAGTAGGGTTTTGGGGATGATAGCAGGCTTATTTTTCAAGATCTTCAGATTTGTTTTATAGGTATATTCAGTTTATACAAATTTGTTGAGAGACACGTATTTATATGCACTTCTATGTTCATGTGCACTTATTTATAGGTATTTACAGTTAATAAGTGAGCTTTAGAAAGCAAACATCCAAAATAATTAAGATAATTTTGAAGAAAAACAAAATACCCTATCAGACATCAAGACTTATAAAGCAACAGTAAATAACACAATGTGGTAGTGATGGGCAGAATAGAGTTCCCAACAGACCAATACATATAGAGAATTTTCACAAGTCATGGAGACAACTACTAAAACTTTACAAACCAGCCAAAGAGATACCGATTAAATTAGTGGTGTTAAGAGAACTGGTTTTCTAATTTTTTTAAAGTTCCCTACTTACATCATATACAAAAATCAATTCCTGATGAGTGAAAAACTATATAAGAAAATAAAGTCTTTTCAATATTTAGAAGAAAATATGAAT
>NW_007275107.1:0-319 GCF_000164805.1 Carlito syrichta | reverse complement strand
GGTCCCTAGATTTAAAAAGGTGGCATATAGAAGAGGAAAATAATGGAGGAAGTGGGGGTCAATAGGGAGTTAGAAAGAGAGAAGCGCGAGAGGGAAAACAGATATACATACCATCTATCAGGTGAGAACGAGACACAGGGCTGGGAAGAGGTGAAGAAACACAAGTAAGAAAGATTCCATAAAGAGTAATGATAGTTACACAGAGACAGGGCAATAAAATGGAGAAACAGTGTAAGTCAGAAGGTAAACAACAAACGTGATGTAAACCAACAGTTACAATGATAAAATCATAAGTCAAAATAAGCGAAAGAGAGAAGTA
>NW_007275106.1:0-682 GCF_000164805.1 Carlito syrichta | reverse complement strand
TAATAGATTTCTTTTTAATTTTTTGAGAAAATCCATTTTACTGTTTTCCTTGTGCATTCAGAGTAAGCACCCCACTATAAAATTTAGGAAGAATAAAACTCAATGGGATGGGATTGTTAAATGATGGGGAGGGTGAGATCCCAAATACAGATTTAACTATGCAATAAAAAGCCAAAAATATTATTAATATAATACACTTAATTCACAAATGTTACCAAAAGTTATGAGTGTAGATTACTAGGATCGGTTCCAAGATTTCCATGTGGCAGGCTGAGTGCACGCTTTACTTACGATTTGGGGTTAAAAGGTCAGTTGTTCACAGTTTTAAGAACTCTTCAAAATGCACATTGCAAACTCCCTATCCCTTCTATTTACTTTGCATTTCTTTTTTCAGCTACAAAAGAGCCCCTGGGCAGATAATATATACAATATGATCCATCCTAATAATATTTGATTTTTAGAGACATTTGTGATTTTTTTTTAAGTTGGAGTCTCACTCTGTCACCCAGACTGGAGTGCAGTGGCCATTCCCAGCCACCACAGCCTCGACCTGCTAGGCTCCAGCGATCCTTCCACCTCAGCCTTCCAAGTAGCTGGAACTACAGGCGCGCGCTACCACACCCAGCTAATTTTTTGATTTATTGTAGAGATGAAGTCTCACCAAGTTGCCCAGGCGGGTCTC
>NW_007275105.1:0-446 GCF_000164805.1 Carlito syrichta | reverse complement strand
TGGGCTAATTTTGGAGATATTGTACAGAATATTTTTGTGACAAATCACAATTTTGTAATCTCTCCTCCAAAGAAAAGAACAGAACACGCTTTCCTTATGTAAGCTTAATTTCTGAACTCTTAGTGATTTTATATGTTCATAGATTCTGTATCCCATTTCTTCTACCACCATTCAGGAACCCTTTGAAATAATCAATGGCTTTATATTTTAATGTAATTAGTAGCACCATGGTTCCATGATTGGCCTATTACCTTCATACATTTGTCAATTATGTTGGAAGAAAAAAATATACAAATACACACACACACATACACTCACACACACAACAAGAGGGTTTATCTCTGAAACAGAGCTGAAAATTTTTTGGAAACGCCTGACAAAGTATATCGTATGAATTCAGATTTACGTCAAAGCCTCAAATTATGTTTAGATAGAAAAAAAGGAAA
>NW_007275104.1:0-537 GCF_000164805.1 Carlito syrichta | reverse complement strand
TCACTGAATCCAACCTGTATCATATGATAAAATAGTACTCAGCAGTTAAGGAAAAAAGGAACTAATAATGCTCATCACAACATAAATGATTCTTCTTCTTCTTTTTTTTTTTGAGTTGGATTCTCACTCTGTCACCCAGACTGGATGCAGTCCTATGCTCTCAGTCATCACAGCCTTGACCTTTTGGGTCCAGCATTCTTTCCACCTCCGCCTTCCAAGTAACTAGAACTACGGGCGCGTCCTAATATGCCCGTCTAGTTTTTTTATTTATTAAAGAGGCGAAGTCTCGCCAAGATGCCTGGGTGGGTCTCAAGCCCACGGACTCAGGCAATTCACTCGCCTCGGCCTCCCAAAGTGCTGGGATTACAGGCTGAGCCACTGAGCCTGGCCCACAAATGATTCTTAAGTGGTAAGTTCACTAAAGGATGCCAGACATAAAAACAACTTTTTAATTAAATTACATAAAATTCTAAATGACAAAATCATTAAGACACAAAACAGATCAGTGAATATCAGAAGCCAAAGTTAGAAAGAGAA
>NW_007275103.1:0-603 GCF_000164805.1 Carlito syrichta | reverse complement strand
TCCCCCAACTCATCCTGATTACAGTGGGTCCAGAGAACACCTGGAACCCTGTGACCAGGCAGAGACCTGGTGACTCACACACCCAGCTCTGCCTAACCTCCAACTTGGGAGCTAAGACTCGCATGGTTGTGTAAGGGAACGGTATATCTTAAAGAGGTGCTGAACAGCCACTCTCAGTTCTTGGTTTCAGGAACTCCGGGCTCCCTCTCCCACCCCAAGTCACCAGTGGCACAGCATATGCCCACCCCAAGTCACCAGTGACACAGCTGTATTGCTGATTCCCAGTGCCTGATGCCAGGTACACAACACCATAGCCTGTCATAGTGTATCACCCATGGACCTGGATGAGTGGAGAGAAAGGACAGGTGGAAAAAAAGGATCAGTGATAGAGGAGCTGCCCACTGCAGTCATTTTCCAGGCAGAGATTCACATTTCCCTGTCCATCTATGAGCAGCCGCCACCTTGGTTTCTTTCTAAGGTAACCTCACCAAACAGGAGGTAGAAGGCCCTCCCCTACACTTTATCAGACACAGACAATTTAGTCCTATGGCAGGCCTCTCAGGCAGCAAGCCAAGGGAACCAATCCAAGCTTTGAGTAAACCT
>NW_007275102.1:0-770 GCF_000164805.1 Carlito syrichta | reverse complement strand
GATTCTATTAGGAAAAGCATTCAGGCAAAACACACAAGACTGGGAAGGAATACTGAATACAAGTCGCTGATTGATTAACTCAAACTATTAGTCAAATGTGTTGAATTGCCAAAGGCATCCCAAATCTGAGATATCATTCCCAAGTTAAACATTAAGATGCATTCTTTCCACCAGTCATTCCCTTCTCCCTTCCTTTTTTCCTCAATGCGTGCCATACATCTTGATTTTAATAAAGTAAACTTTTTATGCCTCAATTTAAGATAGAGTTGAAGGTGAGCTAGTAATAACAGTATAGTGATTATTTGCTATTATCTGATCTTTCAATTTTTAAGTGAGGGCCCAAAGTTAATGCAAGCTTTAAGAAAATTGGGCCAACAAAAAAAATTTACAAATTTGAAAAATATATCTTAATGAAGAAGTAATTGATTTGCATTCAGAAACAACTACTATGAGACCCCTAATGTCTGAGCATTCTGTTCCCTGCCAAATCAATCTCTTTGGCCACCATGATATCAAAGCACAATGAATTTCAGTCACTATTTCTCAAAAATGTTCACAGTATCATCACTGCTAAAAAGAACAAAGGAAGTTTATGAGTTCCTAGTTTTTGGTTTTTTTGAGTGAAAGTCTCACTCTGTTGCCCAGGTTGGAGTGCAGTAGCACACTCACAGCTACCACAGGCTTCACTTTACAGTATAGTTGGCAATTTTAGAATGGATTAGTACTTTTAAGCTATTTATTTAGACACATTTCAAAGTAATTTATATATG
>NW_007275101.1:0-620 GCF_000164805.1 Carlito syrichta | reverse complement strand
AAATTTTTGAAAAGTATCATGAAGAAAAAGTATGAGCAGGAGAATAATGAGGATTAGGGTCTGCTTTAGAAATAGAAAACAAGTAAGCCCAAGACTTGTCTGAAAAGTAGAAGCCAAATGGAAGAAAGAAGTTGTGAAGCTGAGACATGGGAAACGTCCACTTTTTCTTTGTGGAGTGGATAGACAGGATAAGAACACTGAAGTGGGTATGATAGAGTGCATTGTAAATCTCAAAATGCTTAATCATTTCAGAAATTTTTGTCAGCTCAAACTATAAAGTTGTATTTCTTTTGATGATTCTGAGATTAACTTTAATGTTGGCATTTTTAAATGTTTATGACTACACAGACATTGTCTAATTGTAAAGGGTTTGGGTTTGTTTAATATCTCAAATTTTGATGTTGGACATTAACAAATTCTGAACATTTACTTCATAGAAAAGTTCTGCATTTAACATAGTGAATAAAAACATTCTCCAAAGAGAGATTAATGCTTTTCATTGATAAGCTGTGATTTAATTTAACCCATCCATTGTTTATTTTGAAGGTCACAAAGACCTCAACAACAAGCAACTGTTAAGACAGAAATATTTATTTCTCTTCTATTAACAACTGTCTGGA
>NW_007275100.1:0-626 GCF_000164805.1 Carlito syrichta | reverse complement strand
CAGAGCCCAGCAGGTCGAGGCTGCAGTGGCTGGGAGCGGCCACTGCACTCCAGTCTGGGTGACAGAGTGAGACTCCAACTAAAAAAAAAAAAAAAGAAAATGCTATCTGATAAGAGGTGCCTCTGACCACACTAGGAATGCCTCTATGTTGGAGTCTTTTCTTCTGAGACTGTCAGGAATGGGAAGAATTACATGGAAAGCAAATATCAAAAAAATGGTCTTGACATTGAGCTTTGCCATTGGACAGCGGTCTTGACTGTCTCCAGGCAATACCTGCACATCATTGGGCCAATATTTCTAGTGGCTGCTAAAGAATTTACCAAGGGTTCTCTCTAGTTATTGACATAAAAGCCTTATTCTTTTCCATTTTAATTGGGAGACATAATACAGCGTGAGGAATGAAAGTTGGTTGCCTGAAGACAGTCGATTTCATGAATCCTTTTAGCAGATATATACCAAGGTGGACTTCGTATAAGTACCCATACAGAAAGAAAATAACAACTTCATGTTTTATGCTGGTTGAGACCTGCCTTTTCCCTTAGGAAAGGCAGTTTCTGCCTTTTTTAGATTACAAACCAGTTAGTCATAGATGGTTTCTAAACCTGTAGTCAATACTGACCCTGTTG
>NW_007275099.1:0-620 GCF_000164805.1 Carlito syrichta | reverse complement strand
TGATTATGGACATCACCATGTTAACTGTAGTTGTTCCAACTGGAAAAGCTTAGGAACCAGAGTGCCTGCACCACTGCTGAGGAAGGTTCCTGATTTCCTCACATCCTTTGCTTCCTTACAACAAACTCGATTCCCTGAGGTAACATGTGCAAATCATTTCCTCACCACCTGAAAGAGCTTAATGAAGACTTAGACAAAGTAGGAGATTCTTTGCTGTCATCACTTGGGTGAAGTATGCTCCCTAATCCAGGAACAAGACCTACATTACATCAGAAAGCCCTTTGTGAGCCATGGTAGGTTAAACAGAGCCTTGGTGTACAGGGCAGACTTTAAAATCCACTGTCTCAACATAGACGTCAAAGTAAAATGAAAAACCAGGTGGGCTGTTACAGGGGCACAGTTACGATTCATTCTGTTTCGGCCCATCCTTAATTTAACCATAACACCAAAAAGGGATTCAGAGAGGTTAAGAGATCTCCTCAAGGTCTCATTCATTTACTGACCAAATACATAATGATAAGTGGTAACCAAAGATTGGATACTGCACTAAGTGCAATATATACAGCAGACAATCATGGGCAACCCAAGCTCTTGGGGAACTCCAGGTTTAAAAGGGAGAT
>NW_007275098.1:0-366 GCF_000164805.1 Carlito syrichta | reverse complement strand
AAAATTATAATTTTATATTTGTGATTCAATCAATTTCTTTTTAGAGACTGAAGTTCTTATCAAGTTCAGTGATGTGACCTTCAAGTTCTCCGAACCTGTCCTTGTCAGTGTCTTTTCCATGAATCTCTTTGAAGATATACCAATTTTGTCTGTAGTTGATTTCAAGAAAACATCAGAGAAAGCAATAACTTATGCAAATGAAAAAAGATTTAAAATGGCCAGGGTCAGAGACCTGAAGAGAGTTCATTATAATGCAATTGACAAGAAAATTTGATTATTTCTGTGATTTATAACACTTTAAAGATAATAACTCAAATTATGACTGATAACATTATACCAGGACATATCAGATTTCTAGAAATTGTG
>NW_007275097.1:0-708 GCF_000164805.1 Carlito syrichta | reverse complement strand
GAGGGAGAGCGGTCAGCTTCACGGGACACCGGAGGCTGACATCCCGTCCGCGAGGTTCACGTAGTGAATTATTGTAACAGGGGCCCTCCCACCTCTTCCCCCGGGGAAGCCTGTCACTCACCTTAGGGGACACCCGGAGGTCGCCTCCATCGGCTGCCTGGCGATGTCTCGGTGTCTCACATCAAGGCTCAGGTGGAATCTGCCGCATGTGTTTCCATCCCGGGCGCCCACATCGCGGGACTCTGTGAAGCAGCCCTGAAGCGCAAGCTGGACTTCAAGTCTGTGACTCACCCTCCCTCAGCTGATTTGGGGATAGGGCCGGTGATGAAACACGCACTCACAAGCACACATCACCTTCTCACACACGCGCATATCCCCAGAACAATGAATTTTGTAGTAGAACATAAATGCCGTATCTTGGGAAATATTTTCACTTCACAATTTGAAACGATAACTCGTTCAATCTTCAATGATTAACCCTTAGGTTAAATGTGCAGCTTTTTTTCCTCACAACATCGAAAATTCTAGGCCACCCAATCTTTAGTAGGATTTGGGAATCATGAGAGCTGTGAAGAAGAGCGTACAATACTCGGAAAAACAAAATAAAATACACCAGAACGAAACAGAAACGCCTCACACCAGAAAAACAGGGACAATCACAGCAGGCCTGAAGAGAGTCTGTGGGCTCCTCGGGAAGGCAATGAATAG
>NW_007275096.1:0-766 GCF_000164805.1 Carlito syrichta | reverse complement strand
TTCCAGGGAATAAAAGAAAAAACTAGTTTAAATTTAGAAGAGGTATGTGGAACAATACAACAGAACTCATAAAATGATTTCTCAGTACAGAATTTTAGTAGAAAACCAAACTTTTTTAAAAAGAGAAAACAATGTTTTAGATAAGAAATTTTTAAAAATTCTTCCGGTTCTAATGCAGAAGTGGTGATTATTACAATTTAAAATCTAACCCCAATATGCTAGAGATAATGGGAGCAGAGCACAAGCTAGAGGAAATAAATAGAGAATAAGTTCTAAAATACATTTATGACTAAAATACATCAGTCCTAAAAACAAACTCCCTAGTAAGACCGTATTTGATTGTTCTTTGCTTTTTTTTAGAAGTCTTGTATGGTTGAAAAACTGACAAGTAGGTGAATTAAGATCTAATTAATATGAGTTTAACTTTCTGAAATAGCATATCTGAATTTCATGATTTGAAGCCTTACAGATGGATACAATTTTAAATATGTAAATTTAAGGCTAGGATTTAGCATCAGAGTACCTTTTACTGAATTGACTAATCTCCCACTCTTGCTCAAGCCAGATTCTTGGAAACCATCAATATAAAACTCTGTAAAATACCTTCTCTTCAAAGAAATCAAATTCCATTCACAAATGATACTTTTCACTTATTCTTTTAATACCACTGAGTCAGATATAACATGACCAAGAAAGATCGTTGTTTCTGTCAATTCTCCATTAAAAATCCTCAGAAGTTCCTTAGAAATACTTATTATCATCACTT
>NW_007275095.1:0-383 GCF_000164805.1 Carlito syrichta | reverse complement strand
GAAAATCAATAAGACATAGATGAGCAGCACCATATCACTGGATAGAAGTGATATCTAGCCAGGAGCAGTGGCTTAAACCTGTCATCCCAGCACTTTGGGAGGCTGAGGTGAGGGGATTGCCTGAGCCCACGGGTTTCGAGAACAGCCTGGGCAACTTGGCGAAACCTCATCTATACAATAAATCAAAAACTTAGCTGAGCGTGGCAGCATGCACCTATAGTTCCGGCTACTTGGAAGGCTGAGATGGAAGGATCGCCTGAGCCCAGTATGTCAACACTGGGGTGGCCATGAGCATGCCACTGCACTCCAGCCTCCAATTAAAAAAATTTGTTTTAAAATGGAAGTGATATCTATAGTTCTCCACCTGACAACAGCAGATCACG
>NW_007275094.1:0-705 GCF_000164805.1 Carlito syrichta | reverse complement strand
GGGTTCGGTGGCTCAGCCTGTAATCTCACACTTTGGGAGGGTGAGGTGAGTGGAATGACTGAGCCCACGGGATCGAGACCTGCCTGGGCAACTTGGCAAGACCTCATCTCTACAATAAATCAAAAAATCAGTCGGGCATGGTAGCGCTTGCCTGTAATTCTAGCAACTAGGAAGGCTGAGACAGAAGGATCACCGGAGCCCAGTGGGTCGAGGCTGCGGTGGCCAGGAGCATGCCACTGCACTCCTGCCTGGGCGACAGAGTGAGACTCCCACTAAAAAACACAAAAAACAAAAATGCCCCAACCCTGATGGAAGTGGTCAAGCAGACAATAAAGAATGACTACTATTAGCTATGTGCTCCACATGCAGGTAGTTCCCAATCCTTTACAATCTGGAACATTCACAGTCAGTCCTTGAGGTTTAACTATGAGCAAGGCTGGTGATATCTTGGTATCCCACAGCTAGTAAGGGACAGACCTGGGATTTGAGTCTAAATATGATTAACTCCACACCCTGTGCTCTAACCACCTCACTGCACTGTCTTTCTTCTTACTAAGAGTAGATTCTGGGCACTGATTTGGATGCTCAGGGATCCCCTAAGCAAGAAAGTAACTGCTCCACCTACAATCACAGCAAATGAGCATTCCGGCTTGTGAACAACCCAGAGAGAATAGAGCACAATAAACCCCTCTAGGACAGGAATCG
>NW_007275093.1:0-657 GCF_000164805.1 Carlito syrichta | reverse complement strand
TGAGGCAAGTTCCTTTTCAGTTCCTGTCACTGGGATTCTCACCCTGCCCAGCTGTCCTCACCAATCTGCAGCCCATTGTTGTCTCCAGTGGCCATGGCCCAGTCTTCCATCAAAGGGATTGGCCTCTTCCTTGGCCTCATGGGGCCTCCATGGCTTCTCAGATTTGCAATGTGGCAGGGTGTGTTCTGTGTCACTGAAAAGTGAAATCAGGTCATAAGGTGGCAGGCCCTGCCCCTGGATAAATGGTCCTCCTGTGCAGAGGCTCCACAGAGGTCCTGTTGCGGGGTACCAGCCACTCCCCAATCATCCCTGGCAGCTGCCCCAGTTGAGTGGCTGCTCAGATGTGTGCTGGGAGCTTTCCCAAGCCTGGCTTGCATTTCACCTTTGTCTATTTTGTTGAGGTGTGACTGTCTGGTTTGAGTCATTCTTGCCTTCTGGGGAGACAGGAGGATTGTCAGGTGGGGGATTGTCAAACCTGTTGTTACTCCTTGCTAAAATAGGAATGTGTTCAACCACACCCACACTCAATGGGCACACCTCTTGGGGCTCTTGGAGGGCTTTGTCTTCCATTCTAGAATATTTCTTCTCTCACTTTTTTCACCTGCCTGTCTATGGCCTCCTCTGTCCTTCCTCCCCATGGTGTTCTGATTTCAGATG
>NW_007275092.1:0-691 GCF_000164805.1 Carlito syrichta | reverse complement strand
TTCAGATTACTTTTACAGTCTGTTTATGCAAAAATACTAAAGATGTAATACAGAAATAAATTGCACTTAGCCACTATGTAATTGCCTATCAGTTCAAAAGAAAATACTGTTTAATGAATATAAAAAAAGAAATAGTTGTTAATTATCAGTGCTTTAATGCAATACTATTAAAAAGAATGAAATAAAATGTATTAAATATATAATACTATATATAAATATAATAAAATTTTAATCCTATACTGTAAGTAATGTCATAAGGAAAGATGTTTCTAGATTGACTAGAAGAAAAATACTGCAATGAGAGAGAAAATATAGTGGTTGTGACTAAGAAACAAACATAAAATATGTGAAAGTAGGAAAGATGTTCAAGTTGGGGACAGTTACTTTTTTTCTTTAAAAAGTCTCTCTTACAACAATACAAAAAAGATTTTAGCAGCTCTATATGTCATTGTCAAAGGGTAGACTAGATGGACAATAACTTCAGGTGATTTAGGGATTTGTAAACTTGAAACTTGGGCAACTAAGAATGCACCAATATCAAAAGATAGGTAAAAAGTAGTTTAATTGGGCAAATCGAAGATGTTCTTATGCCATTTTCAATATTCCATAGGTGAAAACTAGTTTCGGGAAAGAATAAGTTATACACACTAACAAATGTACCTTCAGCGTGGGTCTTCTGGAAGATGAAACT
>NW_007275091.1:0-788 GCF_000164805.1 Carlito syrichta | reverse complement strand
TCATTCTGGGGTCGGGGGAAGTGCATAGCGTGGAAAGGGCAGGACGGGATTCTCTGAAGACAGCACTCAGCTCTCTCTTGCTAGAGATACAGGTTACAGGCATCTGTCCAAATCCTGTGTTTCCAGAGCAGAAAATCAAATGCCACATCTTGTGACTTACAAGTGGGATTGTTTTTTGTGAGTTGGAGTCTCACTCTGTCACTCAGGCAGGAGTTCTGTGACGGTCTCACAGACACCACGGCCTCGACCTCTGAGCTCAGGTGATCCTTCCACCTCAGCCTTCCGGGTAGCTGGAACCGTAGATGCACGGCACCACACCTGGCTGATTTTTTTGATTTATTGTAGGGATGAGGTCTTGCCAAGTTGCCCGGGCCAGTCTTGAACCCCTGGACTCAGGCGATCTTCTTGCCTCTGTCTCCCAAAGTTCTGGGGTGACGGGCATGAGCCACTGCACCCGGCCAATAAGTGGGAGTTACAGTAAGACATCGCAAAGGCAGATAGAAGGTCATAGTGGATGTTGAAGACTCCAAAGCTGGAGGGTGCATAGGAATGAAAAGTTACCTACCAGGTAAAGTGCACACAGGTGTGCTGGAGGGTACACTTAAAGACCAGCCTTTTTTACACTAACAGAACGTATCCACGTGAGCAAAAATCATGTGGACACCCTGAAGCTATTAAAAAAATTTTAACTGTGTGTTTAAGAACTGTATAGTGTATTTTATGTTATACTTTATAAGTATTAAGTATCCTCCCAAAAGATGAGTTGTTTTCTCATAATAATCATGAAA
>NW_007275090.1:0-572 GCF_000164805.1 Carlito syrichta | reverse complement strand
GGGACGGGACGATCGCCAGAGCATCCCGAGGAGCCTAGGCTCGTAGGCAGAGATGCCACCCCTGGCGTCCGCCTTCCGCCTGGTTCCCTGAGGTGTGGGAAGTGGCGTGCCCCTGAGAGCAGAGGGGGTGCGCTCTGACCCCTTCCGACATCTGGGGCTGTCTAGAGAGGATGAGATGTGCCGTGTTGATGCTCAGGGTCTCCTTGAGCTCTTCTTTTGAGTTGTCTCACTCTCTCATCCTGGCTGGAGGGCACGCCCAGGCCGGGGGGCAGTGGCACGCTCCCGGCCACCGCAGCCTTGACCTGCTGGGCTCAGGCGATCCTTCCAACTCAGCCTTCCAAGTAGCTGGAACTTCCTTGAGTTTTTTTCCTTTTTTTTTTTTGAGTTGGAGTCTCACTGTGTCACCCAGACTGGAGTGCAGTGGCCGCTCCCGGCCACGGCAGCCTCGACCTGCTGGGCTCCGGCGATCCTTCCGTCTCAGCTTTCCAAGTAGCTGGAACTATAGGCGCGTGCTACCACGCCGGCTAATTTTTGAATTATTGTAGAGATGAGGTCTCCTCAAATTGCCCAGG
>NW_007275089.1:0-766 GCF_000164805.1 Carlito syrichta | reverse complement strand
CCATAGAAAAATGCAATGCCATACCCTAACACTAATTATTTTTAAATTGGGTGGAACCATTTTGAAAAATAATGCATTACACGTATGCAAATAGCTGAACAGTTGATCCTTTACGTATTTTTAATATTACAATTTCCAGGTTTGGAATTCATGAAAGTTAGACTGCTGTCCTTATTAACAAACTGCGAAAAAAACGGTGTTAAGACTTAAGAATTTTCTGTTACCTTTCCAACTTCTTACATCTCTAGTGATTGTTTAGGTCCATAGATTTATTGTTAAGCAACGAAAGAAATGTCACTGTGACCCACACTTTCATTATGTTGATTTGAGTTGAGTATCTAAAAACAAAAAGTTCACCCCTGCTGGATTATTCATCTAAGTTACTTCCCTGAATATAATAATTATATGTCAATAGTACTCTGTGTTTTTTCAATGCATTGTGTCATTTGATCCTCAAAATAATACATAAATGAGTATCTTTCCCTCAACTGCAGAAATGAGATACTGTAGCTTAAAAAAATGACAATGTGTTCAAGGTATATTGCTAAATCTGTTTGAAGAACTCCGCTGGTCTATAGACCCTAATCTCATGTTGTTGATATTTTGCCACTCTGCCTGCTTAAAATAAATATTCATGTCTAAGAAATGAACACTTACATCTAATGAAAAGTTAAAATGCTATTCACAGCATAATTATTTGCTATTTTGTTTACTCTTTCATATCAACTGACACTTTTTAACACGTACATTTCTGCACAATTACCTG
>NW_007275088.1:0-599 GCF_000164805.1 Carlito syrichta | reverse complement strand
TAATGAGCTTAGTCAATGAGGGGAGGAAAAAATAATCAGCGACAGGAAGTGGGGTGTGGATCTTTTCACTTTTTCACAATTTCTAACACCCTCTTACTCGTCCACCAGACACTGCGCTGTTGCCATAATGATCACGTCCCACCCCCACTTAAAAGAGTTTCCTTACTCCACAAAAAATAATAATCTTTGGGAAAATAAAGAATAATCTTTATCCCTATTTCCCTGACAGAACCCAGTGCAGACACATACGTGCCTACCTGCATTCAAGAGCTTTCTAAATAAGACCGCCCTGACATGAGTCTCTTCCTTCTCCCATTCTTGTATACCTACCTATAAACATGTTACCTTCACATAGTCAGTCTACCTTCCAAGTGCAGCTTGAATGCCCTTCTTCGGGAAGTCTTTGGAACCTTGTTGATCTTTTTCAGGATGCATTCATTTGTTTCAATCATTTGTTAATCAAACATCTAGGTGCCCACTAGTCTGTGCCCTCAAAGAGTTTTATGTTCTAGCAGGGAAAACATATTTGAGGAGTGCTGAAAATTCAGGAATCAAGTAGGGGGTCTGCAACCAAAGATAACAGGGAGCTCTGGGGCTGA
>NW_007275087.1:0-392 GCF_000164805.1 Carlito syrichta | reverse complement strand
AACTCAAGAAAAAAAAGATATAAATCTTTAAATTATGAAACAAAACACTATATGGGGGTGTCCCCCAAAATGTATACACATTGTAGGTATGGCATTTGCTCAAAAGGTGGCATTAATCAAATGAATGCTAGCGTCACCACACAACGGGCAGAAAATGGAGAAATCACAGTTGAGCAAACAGCATGCTACACGATGCTACCATAATTTAATTTAACATCAGAAAGTAATATATAGATAACGTCTCTCAAAATGTGTACACATTTTTTGGCACCCCCATATAATAAATTACAGACTTCAGGAAATACATTTTAAGGCACTTCTGGAAGTCTTATGGTGTATGAGTTTGGACATCCAGTTTCTGCAGATAAGCTTGTTATTTTTCTCCCTAATTA
>NW_007275086.1:0-492 GCF_000164805.1 Carlito syrichta | reverse complement strand
TGAGGCGAGTGGATTGCTTACCTGTGGGTTTGAGACCCACATGGGCAACTTGGTGAGATGTCTTCTAGGCATTAAATCAAAAATTAGCTGGGCAAGATAGCCCATTCCTGAAGTTATGGCTACTTTGAAGATTGAGGTGGAAGGATCGCTCGACCCCAGCAGGTCAAGGCTGTGGTGGTCAGGAGTGTGCCACTGCACTCCAGTCTGGGTGACAGAGTGAGACCTCAACTCAAAAAAAGAATCATTGTGTTGTGTTGAGCATTTTTAGTTCCTTTTAATTTATTTTTTACTGTTGAGCTATTCACTGACTCTTGCCTGCAATCTCAATACGATGGGAGACTTATCTTGGAGAATTGCTTGAGGCCAGGAGTTTGAGACCAGCTGGTAAATATAACAATAGCCCATGCCTGGAACATACCAACATCCCTAGCTGTTCAGGAAACTGAGGAAGCAGGATCATTGAGCCCAGGAATTGAGGAAAAACCACCATCG
>NW_007275085.1:0-349 GCF_000164805.1 Carlito syrichta | reverse complement strand
TCTCTCAGGAAATGGGTCGGGAATTGGGGAGGACTTAACTTAGAGGTTCTGGATTGGGGCATCTTGTGTGATTGCAGTTAGATAGTGACAGGAGCTGTAGAAGCAAGCAGGTGGTTAGCTAAGCATCTCTCTCTCTTTTCAGGTAGGTACAAGGCTTCCCCCTGTGGTCTCTCTCTGTGGCTTCTTTACAGCATAAAGCACACCAGCTCCCAAGGGAAAAATACATCACCTTTTATGACTGGGGAAGTCACACACTTCTACCACCTTCACTGACAAGTCATAAGCCCACCCAAATTCAAGGGTAGGGGATTAGACTATACCTGTAGATGGGATGGGATGATGACAAGCA
>NW_007275084.1:0-583 GCF_000164805.1 Carlito syrichta | reverse complement strand
TTCCTCCTCACACCTAAGCATATGGTGGGTGGGGGGATGCCCCCCTGCACCTGGCTTTGTTGTTCACGTGAAAGACTTGTGAGACTGCCTGTGTAAAAATTTGGGGATAAATACAACTGTAACTTTCAATAAACGGCTTCTGCTCATTTCACTGAACAGTTGTCCACTTTCTTTCTCTGTCTTCCTCTTTATATCTATCCTTCCATCTTTCTTTCTTTTAATATCTATCCCTACAGATTCGCCGACGCCACCACATCTTCCAAGGGACTCCCCAAAACTTGCAGGGGCTGGTCCCCCGCAGAAAGACAAGAGGAAAAGAGGAAGGAGTTGATAACTGAGATAACAGTAGCAAAGAATATGGTGATTGAAATAAATAATGAACTAATAAGCATGGAAAGCAGAATTAACCAAGAAGAAGAAAGAATCTCAGAGCTTGAGGACCAAAATACAGAACTAACCCAAACTTCCCAAACCATAGAAAAGAAGCTTAAAAAGACAGAACAAAACCTTCAAGAGATGAGCAATTTCTTCAAGAGACCAAACCTAAGAAAAATTGGACTTCCTGAGGCAGAAAAAGAGACAG
>NW_007275083.1:0-421 GCF_000164805.1 Carlito syrichta | reverse complement strand
CATCATCTCCATCCTAAATTTACAGGTACAGATGAAAAGTCTTAGATGAGTAAAACAACTTGTCCAAAGTCAACCTAGTTAGTGGAAAAGCTGGCATAAGAGGCCATACAGGCACCACTGCATTTTCTAAATATTTGTTTCACAATAATTCACCCTTAATTTACCTAGCTTAAAATGATTGGTCAGAGCTGGGCTCGGTGGCTCAGCCTGTAATCCCAGCATTTTGGGAGGCTGAGGTGAGTGGATTTCCTGAGCCCGGGGGTTTGAGACCCGCCTGGGCAACTTGGTGAGACCTCATCTCTACAATAAATCAAAAATTAGCCGGGCGTGGTAGCACACGCCTGTGGTTCCAGCTACTTGGAAGGCTGAGGCGGAAGGATCGCCGGAGTTGAGCAGGTCGAGGCTGTGGTGGCCAGGAGCG
>NW_007275082.1:0-609 GCF_000164805.1 Carlito syrichta | reverse complement strand
AATGGATTAAAGATGTAAATAAAGGCCCAGGAGCTGTGACTCCTGCCTATAATTTCAGCACTTTGGGAGACCGAGGTGAGTGGATTGCCCGAGCCCAAGGGTTCGAGACAAGGCTGGGCCACTTGACAAGACCTCATCTTACAATAAATCTAAAATTAGCCTGGTGTGTTAGTGTGTTCTGGCTACTTGGAAGGTTGAGGTGGAAAGATCGCCAGAGCCTAGCAGGTCAATGCTGGGGTTGCAGTGAGTGTGCCATTGCACTCCAGTCTGGGTGACAGAGTGATTGAAAATTCACCAATGTGTTTTATCTCTGTATTTTCTTCTTTCTTGTATAAGTGATGGTAACATTAAGATCATGTTAGATGTAAAAAATAAAATGAAAGACTTTCTTTATGTTCAATTTTTGACATAGTTGAAATAATACCAGAGTTATCTGTTACTTGATCCTTTAATATTGTGAAACCATTTGTGTCTTCTTCAATGTTAGCAATTAAGTCACTTTTCCAATAGCTTCTGTTATAGAGATTGTATTCAAAATATTTATATTCTTAATTTTTATTAACAACCATTTCATATTTACGTATTTGTTTATTTTTATTTGAATTGATG
>NW_007275081.1:0-612 GCF_000164805.1 Carlito syrichta | reverse complement strand
GGGACATAGACGATAAAAAATGTAATGGAAAAAAAACAGTGAAACAAAAAGCTGGTTCTTTGGAAAGAATAAGCAAGATTGATGGAACGTAACCACAATAGATTGATGGACCTCTAGCCAGAATGACCAAAAAAAAAAGAAAGAAAATGTCCAAATAAACAAAATCAGAAATGCAAAAGATCAAGTCACAACAGACCCTGAAGAATTACAAAAGATTATCAGAGATTAGTATGGAAACAAACTTGAAAATTTAAATGAAATGTAGGACTTTCTGACATTGCACAGCTTCCCAATGTTGAAGCAAGAAGACATTGACACACTGAATAAACAAATAACAACCCAGGAAATTGACTTTGTCATAAGACAACTACCTACAAACAAAAGCCCTGGAACAGATGGTTTCCAAAACATACAAGTAGCTGATACCAATCCTATTGGAAGTATTTCAGACAATTGAGTAAGATAGAACTTTCCCCAAATCATTTTATGAAGTTAACATCATACTGATACCCAAACTGGGCAAATACCCAACAAAGAAAGAGAACTATAGGCCAATATTCCTGGTGAATATCTATGCAAAATTTCTTAGAAGATTCTATTAAATCAGATCTA
>NW_007275080.1:0-668 GCF_000164805.1 Carlito syrichta | reverse complement strand
CATGGAGTATAGAGCGTGACGGCTTAAACATACGAACATCGGTATTATAAACATAGTGAAGAAGAACTTCCCTATGCCTGAAAGGAGGCCCCGTTATCTCGGTGGGAGGCAAGAAAACGCATCGGAAAACCAATCGGAAACCTTTCCGGCGTAAACATTCACGTCACCTATAGCATTCACGCCGGTCCCATCTGGCTTAGCGTTGCCGTGACGTTCCCCGATTCCTCTGGAATAAAAGCGTGACCCTCTCGGCCCGGCACGCTGGCACGTGCCTGTACTTCCAGCCATCTGTCAGGCTGAGATGGAAGTATCCCCTGAGCCCAGTAGGTCGAGGCTGTGGTGGCCGTGAGCCTGCTACCGTTCTCCAGCCCGGGCGACAGAGCGAGACCGCAACTCAAAGAAAAAAAAAAGCGCAACCCTCGGTATGGATGATTCACGTGTGCCTCCTCGAGTCGTGGCAAGATCTAAAGCCATCGGTTTTGTAACCCTGAACTTAGCCAAGGGTTCGATGTGGAAGGACATGCCATTCAGCCCTATATTGAGCGAAAAGAGACGATGAACATAAACGTACCATTGAAAACAGATCCGGTCCATCGAGTGTGCAGATAGGGCAAGTCGGCTACGTGTGCTTGTCGCAGGGTGCTAGAATCGAGTCCTCGGGCCCTGGG
>NW_007275079.1:0-573 GCF_000164805.1 Carlito syrichta | reverse complement strand
TAGGGCTTGAGTGTGAGGTGTCAGGATTCGTTCAAGTAAAAGTTTCTACTCAAATGAAAATTTAAAATACAGTTAGTAAAATGTAAGAAAAAACGAAGCCTTCTCAAATCCTTTGGGAAGCAGGTCAATGATAAATATATAAATAAGAGCCAAAAGTTTCATTTTGGGTAATATCTGTTGAGTGACATAATTATTTTCTCTATAATAGTTTAAATCACATACTAAAAAGGACACCCCCAAACCCGAATTCACTTATAAAAAATTGTGATTTGTTCTTACATGTTCAAAGTGCTCTCTGTTTGATGCAATATGCCTGTCAAGAACTTTTGCCACTGCTCAAATCAGTTTTTAAACTCATCAATTTTAATGACTTTTTTGCTTCTGCTGGTTTTGTTTTGTTTTGTTTGCTTCACCTCTTCCCTCTTCCCTTCACCTCTTTCCATTTGAGGACTTTTTTCATCCTGGGAAACAATAAAAAGATGCCTGAGGTTAAATCAGGTGAATAGGAAGGATGGGGCACAGGATCACACCCCTGTTTGTTGGTCAAAAACTGCTGAAAACTCAGTGTGAATC
>NW_007275078.1:0-597 GCF_000164805.1 Carlito syrichta | reverse complement strand
TTAATTCCAGCTGACAGTAATCGACACCGTGCTCCCGATGTTGCTCCACTGATCTGACCATACGCAGCTTGGGGATATAAAAATCTGCACCTCTTGGGAGGAGTATTCTCCTTGGCCCACAAGCATGTCTAGATTAATCCTATTCAGTTCATCTCCTCTATTTCTTTCAGCTTGCTCTTTGCATCTAACCCAAAAATCGGTCTTCCATAACAAATATTCTCTGCCTGACAAACATGCCTTAGTAACCATACGCCAATCAGAGGGAGTCAAGGCCTCTTGTGGAATGGTTTCCAGTATAGCTAATGTAAATGGTGCTGTTGTTCCATACTGTGCCAAAAAAGTTTTAAGGTCCTTCAGGGACTTAGGAGACAAAGTCTGATATTCGCACCTTCCTTCTCTGATCATCAAACCTGTAGTTTCTACTGAATAGGCGTGAAATTCTTCTAAATCATCTCCCCACAGCAAGGCTGACTGAACAGTCTTCTGTAAAGGGGAGAGACACTTCCTAACATCGGGTGGCCGAGCTTGGATGGGAGCCAAGAAGGGGGAGGGTATGGATCCATGATCCACAAGCAAGGCTCTAGTCGGAGTCAATTG
>NW_007275077.1:0-587 GCF_000164805.1 Carlito syrichta | reverse complement strand
ACTGTTCAGTAAAGTGAGCAGAAGCCGTTTTATTGAAAGTACAGCAGGTATTTATCCCCAAATTTTACACAGGCAGTCTCACAAGTCTTTCACGTGAACACAAAGCCAGGTGCAGGGGGAGCATCCCCCACCCACCAGATGCTTAGGTGTGAGGAGGAACAAACCCCAAGATTGTCTCATTGTTCCCTTTGCTAGTTAATGTTCTTCAAAAGCAGTGTAACAATCCTTACTAGCCTAATGATGCTCTGATAATTAATAACTTCTAGAGCTCACACAAAACCCATGATGACTATCTTAAACTTTACTACTTACACAATGCTACAGAAGCTCTTAATTATAGCTTAAGCCAATTTTCTAAAGAATGTGGCCCAGTCCAAAGATCATACTGGGCCCTACAGGATGTGGCCCAGTCCAAGGTTCACGGTGGGCCACCTTTTGGAACAATAGACTACAATCTCTTAACAAAATGGCTATTCCACAGTCCTATATATCTATCCTAATTTCGATGAAAGTTTTCCAATTCTTAATTCTAATATATAAAGCTGATTAGCAGCAGCAAAGCTTCTAAAACCTAAATGTAAACTGTA
>NW_007275076.1:0-319 GCF_000164805.1 Carlito syrichta | reverse complement strand
TTCTTTCATAGGTATTTTTTCTTATTACATAGTCAATTTCCTTGATTGTATTGATCTATTTAGGGCATATATTTTTTCTTGTTTCAACCTAGGCAGGTTGTGTGATGACAAAAAGTCCTACATTTCATTGAGGTTTTCAAGTTTGTTTCCATTCAAGTGCACACAGTAGTCTGTAATGATCTTTTGTATTTCTTCAGGGTCAGATGTGACTTCATCTTTTGTATTTCTGATTGTGCTATTTGAGTTTTTCTTTCTTTTTCTTGGTCAGGCTAGGTAGGGGACCATCGATCTTGTTTATCCTTTCAAAGAACCAACTTTT
>NW_007275075.1:0-799 GCF_000164805.1 Carlito syrichta | reverse complement strand
CAGATTAAACTGTGTTCATAGATGGACAGACAAAGAAAGTTTTAGTGAGCGTAAAGTATGGGAAAGAGGGATGAAAGTTCATAGATTACTAGAAATTCAGATATATAGCACTGCTACATGATAAAGGATTTTCTATAGCTGTAATGAATGTCTGGGCCTGGATGGCTCAGTAATTCAGCTGAGGATATAGATTTTATCATTAGAGATTTTTGGATAATATCTTGATTTAACATTCCTGCGGCTGATATATAAAATGAGCTGATGCTCCCAGCCAATTTCTTATAACCAGATACTACCTACATGTATCCTCCTTTTCTTCCCTCTGAAACAAGTCCCAGATCCTCAACTTACTGGACAGCATTGTCATCAGAAATAAAGTGCTAAACCTTTTATTTTAACATTGATGTAGAGTGATGATGCCAGCATAAGCAAGGTGTCTCTTTCTGTACAATACAAAGTATTTATTCTCCTAGCATATTGATTGGTTGAATCAGAGTTGAACTCTTTGATTGTAAGTGAGGATAATGACAGTTTAAAAAGGAAAATATTATCCACTTAATTGTGTTTTTTGTTTGTTTGTTTTTGCCTTTTGAGTCCTCCCTTTACTGGAGATATTTATTCTACACAGATGGCAAAAATGTTACATGGTAGCCGACATGGTAACTGACAGAATTCTAGCAATGATTGTCTAGATAACTGCAGTCCTCTTCAGAAACCTTAAACTTGTTCTATTATACTCTGTTCTTAGGATGTCATGTGGCCAAAAGAATGAGAATGAGGAAAATTAGTCCTTTCATTG
>NW_007275074.1:0-672 GCF_000164805.1 Carlito syrichta | reverse complement strand
GTTATTTGGCAACATAACCCCCTTTTATGGGTGCACTTGTCTTCATCACCAAACAAGGTCTTGACAACATATACCACCCTCATTTCTAAACTAATCAAGATAGGAAGGGAAAAAAGCCGCCTACATTTTGGAAAGGACCCTGACCATCTTGTTCTCCCCTACACCAGAGAGCAAATACAATGGCTGGTACAAAATGATGACGCTTGGGCCATTTCCCTAGTATTGTTTCAGGGACAAATTGACAATCACTACCCTGCCAATCGACTGCTCCAATTCTCTCGGCTACACCCTTTTACATTTCCAAAGATCACCTCTCAAAAGCCTCTAAAAGGAGCAGCCTTAGTTTTTTCTGATGGCTCCTCCTCAGGTACAGCTGCTTATATCATAAATAACCAACAACATACTACAAAATCCCCATACCAATCAGCTCAGCTTGTTGAATTATTTGCCATCATACAAGTATTCAAGCTTTTAGATAATGAGGCCTTTAATCTATATACTGATAGTGCATATATTGCCTTATCTGTCCCATTATTAGAGACTGTTCCCTATATAAAACCTTCTACAAATGCAGTACCTTTGTTCCAACAATTACAACTGTTAATTTTATCGCGGCAAAAACCTTTCTTTATTGGACATTTAAGAGCCCATTCGGATCTTCCAGGCCCCCTC
>NW_007275073.1:0-655 GCF_000164805.1 Carlito syrichta | reverse complement strand
CACATATATCAACTCAAATGTTAAAAAGAAAACAGAGGAAAAAAACTGTGTAAGAATATCATGAGAGGGATAGCCACTCACATTTCAATAATCAGCCTGAACATGAATGGGCTAAATCCACCAATGAAAAGACACAGAATGGCAAACTGGATTTAAAAGAAAAATGACCCAGTAATTTGCTGCATTCAGAAACACATCTCGCCACAAGGGACAACCACAGATTCAAAGTTAAAGGATGGGAAACCAATTTTCAGGGTAAATGTATCACAAAAGAAGGCAAGATCACAATCTTAATATCAGACAAAACAACTTTTAAACTATTGAAAAGTAAAGTAAAAAAGATACAGAAGGTAAAAAAGTAAAAGGTGAAAAAGTGAAGGAAAAAGATACATAATGATATCATATTCGATCTATCAACAAAAATCCATCCTAAACTTATATGCAACCAAGAAAGAGCACTAGCATGTATAAAGCAACTACTAAGTAAACTACAAAAGATATTAACTGTAACACTGGGGACGTGAATACCCCATTCACAACCCTAGATAGATCATCGAGGCAAAAAATCAACAAAGAGATCCAGAACCTCAACTTGACACTTGACCAAATGGACTTAATAGATAATAGATACCTACCCCTAACAATATACATCTAC
>NW_007275072.1:0-691 GCF_000164805.1 Carlito syrichta | reverse complement strand
TAGTACAAATGCCCCCCACTAGGTAAGTGGGTTAGGAACTCATCAGCATCAGTGTGTCAGCTAGTGTACTGAGAGGTTGCGTTCAGCTTCAGTGAATTTTTGTTATGATTCTTTCAACACATTTGCCCATTTCATGATAGGTGATTTACAAGTGTGTCTGTCCACACCATTGAATGTTCAGCAGTTTTTGACCAAAAGAAGCAGGAACCTAATGCCCCACCTTCCCTATTCACCTGATCTCATTGTAACCAAATTTTCTTTGTTTCCCCAGATGAAAAAAGTCCTCTAAGTGAAACATTTTGCCAATGTAGAAGAGGTGAAATAAAAAATGTCAGAGGCACTAGAAGGCACCAAAATGGATGAGCTCAAAAACTGTTTTGAGCAATGAAAAAAGTGTCTCAATAGATATATTGCATCACACAGAGAGTATATTGGTGGTGACTGAAGTCTAAACATGTAAAGACAAATACAAAACATTTTATAAATAAATGCCTTTTTTGAGGTCCCTCCTTTTAGAATTGCTTTGGATATAATTAGTTGGAGCAATGTGGGTCTCTAATGCAATATGACTAATGTTCCTATAAGAAGAGGAAATCTGGGCACAGACAGCAAACAAAGAATGAGCCAGAGGAAGATGAAAACAGAGATGGGGGTGATGCATTTACAAGTCAGAGAATACATAAACTGCTGG
>NW_007275071.1:0-719 GCF_000164805.1 Carlito syrichta | reverse complement strand
TTCCCTCAGGATGATGTCATTTATCAAAAAAATACTGCTGGTCGATATGGGAAATAATGAATCATTTATGGTTAAAAATATTTATAAATCACCACGTTACACCCCTGGTTTTAACGTATATTGAAAACTCTATCATCGTACTTGATTTGGAGTATAAGGAGCCTGCATAATGCATTTCAGAACACTTGCACACCCCCACACAATTCCAGATCAATAGCCAAACAAATAAAGAGTAATGTACTCCAGTCCAGGGAAACCTCGGTGATAACATCAATCTGACCTTTAATTAACATTTACTGCTTACTTCTCACACATTCTCCACAACAAAGTTTCCTCTCCCAGAGGCAGTTCATTGGAGAATATTTATCACATGCTCATTCATCCACAGAAAGAGAAATTTCGTGATTAACATGATAACAGATAAGGCGAGAAATGATAACTTATCCCATGATGAAATGAAGAGAGGATGTAAAGGGGCCTGGGAACTCCAGCTATCATTAACTCCATTGAAAGTAAAAAGGTCTTTTGTCATTTCTTCACTGGGCAATAGGTCCAATTATCTAAAATCCTTGCCTAGAATTCAGACACATACCAGAGCAGGGCCCTTCAGGCAAACTCTGATGATCACTTTTGACAAATGTTCTGCTTGACCATAATGCAGTTACTCCAATGCTTTTAGAAAAGAGTACACTTACAATCAAACAATCTTTTCAAAGTGA
>NW_007275070.1:0-552 GCF_000164805.1 Carlito syrichta | reverse complement strand
TCAACTGACTTAGCAAATCGGCATGTCCCACTCCTCTGGGCGTAGTGACTGGTTGAGGAACTCATGGTCTAATCATCAGAGTTAGGACTGCTGGGACCATAGGACCACAGAGGGGATAAGTCAGCTTTCAGATGGAGCATCTGATAGCCATCCCATCTCCCCCGATCAAAGAAAGAAAAGGGGGCAGCCCCCTCGGGTCCCCTACTGCTGTGGGAAATTTTCTGTGCTCTCAATAAATCCTGCTTTCTTTAAAAAAAAGAAAACAGAAAGAAAGAAAAGGACAAGGTAACCACTGGGAGAGGGAGGAGGATGGCAGAATAGAGAGGAAAGGATGTGGAAGGAAGAGATTTGGAAGGGAAAGGGTCATCAAAATGACCTGGGAGGTTTGCAAATCGCCTGTTCATCCCTCACACTTAAATTGTTGAGATGTCACAACACAAGGAGCAACTGAAACTCACTGCTATGTATGCTAACATAGATGCTAGAATGTTCTTTCTGATGTGAGCATACTAGAGTTCCTGGAGTTCCCATCAAGGAACTCTCTTCCACCTT
>NW_007275069.1:0-402 GCF_000164805.1 Carlito syrichta | reverse complement strand
GCAGCCACAACCAGCTGGGCTCAGGCGATCCTTCCACCTCAGACTTCTATTAGCTGGAACTACAGCCACGTGCCACCACACCCAGGTCATTTTTTTGATTTATTGTAGAGACGAGGACTTGCCAAGTCGCCCAGACTGGTCTGGAACATGTGAGCTCAGGCAATTCTCTCACCCCAGCCTCCCAAAATGCTGGGATTATAAACTGAGCCACTGCGCCTGGTCTTTCAATTCAATGATGTATACTTTCTACACACTCTTGTATAGGCCTGATATTTTGCATGCATGTGTGCACATACACAAAATAATGAACTTGTATATTACTGGTCATCCTAATATATTACTATGATGTTATATATTTTCATAATTAAGATACTAATATGTTAGTTTATGTTATACTAAGAA
>NW_007275068.1:0-720 GCF_000164805.1 Carlito syrichta | reverse complement strand
CTTCTAGTAATTTTATAGTTACAGGTCTTAAATTTAAGTCTTAATCTATTTTTATTTCTGTATATGGTGTGAGATAGGGGTTCAATGTCATTTTCTGCCTGCAGATAGAGAGTTATTTTTACTTACTTCACTTACCAGCTGTTTTCACTTACCACTCTGTGTTTTTAAAAGAGTAAGGAGAAAGGTTGAATGTAGGGAAGAAAGAGAAGTCAAAAGTGACAAAGAATACCAGTGCAGAATTGAACACCAACTTAGACATATGAGTGTGGCACTGCATTCTCTAAAATGAAGGTTTTTTCCCCCTAATCTCCTCCACCCTAATCCATTAATTCTGTCTGCACGTGATACTTCTTTTGGATATTCCTGCCTCTATGACATGGATGTTTCAATTTGGAAAGACAATGTGTGTGTGTGTGTGTGTGTGTGTGTGCGCGCGCGCACGTGCACCACACTTGTATGGAGTGTAAATCACTTAGTTGAAAATAGATTTGGAAGTTTAATATATAAATAAATGCAATCATGCATAGATTTGAAAAATAAATAATTATCTTCACCTTATCCTGAAGCTTTGCTACATTTGTTTGAGTAGGCTGTGCCTATAGTCGGGACCAGTTTCATTGAAATAAACCAACCGTTCCCTCAAGACCAGCTTTCCTAACCTGGGCTGACCCCCAAGATCCCCTGCTTGCACTATGTCCAATCCAGAACACTCATTCATTG